>NW_027187360.1:12164168-12212703 GCF_028583685.1 Petaurus breviceps papuanus | reverse complement strand
AGAGACAGAGAGAGAGAGAGAGAGAGAGAGAGAGAGAGAGAGATGAATTAAATTGTTTAAATTGGCAAAGCTATTAAATGGCAGAGTCGGAATCTAGATCTTTTGGCTCAGGGAAGGACCAAGGTTCTTTCTCCTATTCCCTTGTAAGAGATCACTCCACCCCCAGCTACTCACCAAGCTTTAGGGTCCATAGCATAGATTTTGGCCCTTGAATATGTTAAGTTTAATATTTTATTATAATCTGTATAATCATACAGTATTCCATATTAATTAATTATTTCCTGTGTGCCTCTCATCTCCCCAGTGTGATTAAGCATGTTCTGTGGGAAGGAATTGTGTCTTATACTTCCCTGGTATTCTCTTCTTCGAGGCACCCCACCCCCACCCCACAGTGTTAGATGCCTTCTAGGTGCTTAATAGATAACTGATGAGTTGAAGAATAAAGAATCCTCTCAGAAGGATTTACCAGACACCAGAAAGAAGAGGATAAGCTGCCAGAGTGGTCCCAGGAATGCCAGATTAGCAGACACCAGGTTGAGATTTTCATCCCTCTGGATATCCTTTCATATGTTCTGCTGCCTCCCTGACTTTCCTTACTCAGAAGAGCACCTTCTGGACCAGACCTCCAGAAACCACACCTGCTGGCGGATTGAATCCTCTCCACTTTGGATCTCCCTCATGGGGCCAAATTGTCTTTATGGGATAGTTTGTTGTTGTTCAGTCACATCCCAATCTTTGTGACCCCACTGGAGGGTTTCTTGGCAGAGGTACTGGAGTGATTTGCCATTTCCTTCTCCCACTCATTTTACAGATGAGGAAACTGAGGCAAACAGGGTTAAGTGACTTGCCTGAGGTCACACAACTAAGTGTCTGAGACTAGATTTGCACTCAGGAAAATTAGTCTTCCTGCATTTAGATCCAGTACTCTATCTATTGTACCACCTACCTGGGAGAGCTGGTGAGGGCAAACTCACTTAATTTGCTATATGCCACCATCTGTCCTGTCAAAAATTGCATGACCCCATACATTTGACCCTTGCTTTCCTCCTCTTGCTCTGGGAACAGTAATTCAGTCAATACCACGGTGGCTTCTGGAAAGGCACAATAGTTGTCTACTCTATGGCTCTACTCACCATTACCATGACTCCCAAGACAAAAACTCCCTTCCTTGTTCTGTTCTTCCCACGTGTACTGTTTCCTGCAATAGGACTCTAAACTCCTTAAAGATAAGAAATGTTTCATTTTTGTATTTGCATCCATTGCACCTGGCATGGTGCCAGAAATACAGTAGACCTTAATAAATGATTGCTCAGGAGCTGCTAGGTGGCACAGTGAATAGAGCACCAGCCCTGGAGTCGGAAGGACCTGAGTTCAAATCTGGTCTCAGACACTTAATACTTACTAGCTATGTGACTTTGGGCATGTCACTTAACTCCAATTGCCCTGCCCTCCACCCTCCAAAAAAAAATAATAATTGATTGTTCAACAAGCATTTAATAAGCACCTCATATGTGCCATACACTCTGCTAGACACAGGGGATACAAATGGATTGAACAATGAGAAAGAAGGAATGAAACAAAACAAAACAAAAAAGAGAGAGAGTGAGTAGTTTGCTTCAATCTACATTCAGACTCTATAATTCTTTCTCTGGATGTGGAAATCCCTTTCCATCACGAGGCTTTTGGAATTGTCTTAAAACCCTGCGTTACTGAGAGGGACCCATGATGTGTCTATAATTGTGTACAATGTTTCCCTCTCTTTCTTAAAAGCCTTTAGTAGCAGCTCCCTATATTTTAGGGATAAAATACAAGCTTCTCAGAGTGGCGTGTAAAACCCATCATCACCGTTTGACTCCAGCTCACCTTTACAGATTTATTTCACATTACTTCCCTTCACACTGTCTTCTTTCCAACCAAACTGCCCTTCTTTTGGATCTCCCAACAAGCATTCTCTCCTACCTCCACATCCAGGATCATTTCCAGGTCCTTGCCCAGGTGCCTTTGTGCTTGGCAGGCTTTCCTGGCTGTCTGCTATAAATCCCTGCCTTCCTTTAAGGCTCAGCTCATGAGCCACCTTCCACAAGACTTCCACAGGCCCCCTGGTTATTAGGGCACTCTCCCTCCTCAAAATATCTGTGTATGTACTTATCTGCTTATATGTTCAGTTCATTTCAATAGGCATTTATTAAAGGCTTACCGTGTGCCAGGTGCTGCACTAGGTATTGGGAGTACAAAGAAAAGAATTAAATATTCCTAGCCTTAAAGAGACTTCTATTCAACCAGATGTGTGACCTTGGATAAGTCATTTTGTCTCCTTGTGCCTCAGCTTCCTCACCCATAAAATGGACATAGTACTTATCCTGCCTACCTCAGAGGGGTGTTGTAAGGAAAGTGCTTTGTAAATTTCAAACTCACACTCCATGAATTCCAACTCATTTGTCTGCTAGAGTCAACCTCTGACATCTCATCTTGACAATAAACAGCTAAGTGTATATACAAATACAAAATAATTGGGATAGTACTAAAACTGGGAAAATCATGGAAAATCTGACATAAGAGGTTATATTCCCTTAGTGGAATTAAGCTCCTTGAGAGCAGGGGTTATTTTTTTTTCATGGGGGGGGTCATTTGTAAATATGCACATAAAACAGTATCTTATACATGGTAGGCACTTAAATGCTTGTTTAGATTGGATTGACTTTACAAACCAATGTGCCATGTGAGATCCAAGAGGAAAAAAAGTCATTATCTTCTCTTTATATCAAGCAAGGCTTCCTGGAGTTTGAACTGAGCTTTAAAAGACAACTGAATGTTACCAACTAGCAGCTCCAAATTGCAACCTGTTACACAGGCAAACAAATCCAGAGTAACTGGTCATGTGTGTCTAGTGATATTGGGTTACTGAGTTATTACTGCTGACTGATCAGAAGGGAAAGACTACAAACGTTCCCTAATTTTTAAAATAGTCTTATTAACACAAAATATACACAAAAACAGTGCAAAATAAGGTGCACTTTGTGGTGCAAAAATTAGTGAAGCCAGGGGGCAAGAATGAGACATGGAATTTTTTTTGCCTGGGTTAGTAGGTTGCAGAATTCTGGTTTTAACCTAGATTTTCAGTGAAGCATTTGACAAAGATTTTTATGTTATTCTTGGGGACAGAAAGGAGAGATGTGAATATATATATACATATATATATATAAATCATACATACAATATATAAAATAATACTATATATAATTATATATTATATATAAAATAATATTATATATAATCACTTCTATAGGTATAAGAAGGATTTGAAAAGGGTTGAATGACTAGATCCAAAGAGTAATCATTAGTGGGGGTCTATGTCCACTTGGAAGAAGGTCTCTAACAGAGTGTCTTAGGGATCAGCCCTCAGCAGTTAACTTTTTTTTTTTTTATCAGTCACATAGGCATGTCTCTCCTGTTTGCAGATAACACAAAATTAGGAGAGTTAGCTAATAAATTGGATGAAAGAGACAGGACCCAAAAATCTTCTTGGCAGGCCTCCACATTGAGCTGAATTAAATAAGATGGAATTTATTAGGGATAAATCTAAAGAGTTATACTTTGGTTCAAAAAATCATTTCTACAAAAAATCACAGGTATGAGATGAAGGTTTAACTAGATAGCAGCTCATTCAAAGATCTGAGGGTTTTAAATACTGCAAGCACTATGATAGGGTGATTTCCCTTCCCTTCCTCCAACCTCCCCAAATATTGTAATCATAGTCTACAATAAGACATAGTATCTAGGCCTAGGGAAGTGATATCTCTACTGTACTCTGCCCTGCTCAGACTATATTTAGTCTTGTTTTTAGTTCTGGGGCTCATGTTTTAGGAAAAACACTGATAAACTGGTGATTGTCCAAAGAAGGGAAACCAGGATGATGGAAAGCCCTTCAAGCATTCTGTGTGAGGACCATTAAAAGAGTTAAGAATGTTTAATTTGGAGAGGAGAAGACTTGATGGGAAGGGGTGGAGGTGGGGAAAACTGTCTGAGTAAATGAAGAACTGTCATGTTGGAAAGAGATTTAAACTTGTCCAGTACGGCCCCAGGAGGCAAAAGAAGTAGGAGTAAAGTATGTAAGTTACAAAGAGTCAAATTTAGGTTTAAACTTAGGAAATAGCTCCTAATGGAGATGTCCAAAAGTGGAGTGGCTGCTCCAAGAGGTGGGTGGATTCTCCAGCTTGAGTTCATTAGAAGAGTGCATGACCCCTTAGTTATGTTGTAGTGGGGATTCCTCCTCAGGTTGGACTGGATGAGCTCTGAAGTCCCTTCCAACATTCACTTTCTGTGATGTCATGAGACCTCTTGCCTAAGATGGACAGTGTTTTGGGGACTACTCAAGGTCCTGGAGTCTCTGCAAAAGGGAAAGTTGAATTGCAGAGACCAGCTAAAAATAGTACATCTGATTCTGTCATCTTGGGTCCAGGCCAAACTCCTGGGCATACCCAGAGGAGCCTCCTATCAATGACTACAGAGAGGCTGGACCATATGTGACACATGCAAGGAAGAAGTGAGCACACACTGGTCATTCCTCAGAGTACTACAACCTGTAGACTTCTTAGAGTAAGAAATGTGGTTTCTGCAATCCTTATCACAAGCGGAAAATTTTTTTCTAGGAGCCATGGATTTGTTTTCAAATAAATGACAAGACGAATTTGAAAAAAAAACCAAATAAATGTGGTTCCTGCCTCCCTATCCCTCCTCAACCATCACCCCAAGGAAATATTACTGACCCCTGAGGTGTAGAAAGGCACTCCTGAAGCACAAGTAGATCTTAGAATGGGGTCCCTCTTTGCTGCCTACCAGCTATGTGACCTTGGGTAATTAATTTTGTCTTTTTGTGCCTCAGTTTCCTCACCCATAAAATGGAGATAATACTTATCCTGCCTGCCTCAGAGGGGTGTTGTAAGGAAAGTGCTTTGTAAATTCTAAATTCACACTCTATGAATGTAACTCATTGATGTTGTTATTTGTCTGCTAGGGTCCTCCTCAGATATGTCATCTTGACAGGAAGGGGAGCCTGAGTTCTCAAAGCCTATACCCATAGGTAGGGCCTGCTAAGCTGGAAAGACTTCGATGACAAGATTGGCAGTGGGACTATGTGTCTGTCCTACTTTACTTGTGTGACCCAGGAAAAGTCATTTAGCTTCTCTTGGCCTCTATTTCTCATCTGTAAAATGAAGGGATTGGACTAGATTACTTCTAAGACCAGTTCTGAATCTTATGACCAATCTAGTTGTCAAAGAGTCATTGAATCAGATATTTAGAGCTGAAAGGGGCCGTAGAAGCCTTTGCATTGTCACCCCCTCATTTTGTAACTGAGAAACCTGAGACGCATGGAGGTTACATGACTTGCCCAGGATCACATGCTCTAGCTAGTACATTCCAGGGATGGGGAACCTGGTGAAGAGGCAGATCTTTAATCCAGCTCCTTCTGACACCAAATCCAGATCTCTAAGCAGTATGCCTTCATGATGGCTCTCATAAATGCCTCTCACAGAACAGCATTTAATAAATACCTGTTGCATGAGTGTATACATGTATGAATGACTAGTGAGGTACTATTGTTATTATTATTTTTACCTATACAATAAGTGGGGTTGGACATGATCTTTAAAGCCCCTCCAGCTCAGAAATCCAAAGGATTCTAGTTCTCCGTCTTCTTTCTCTCTCTCTCCACACAAACATATCTATTTTGATTAGATTGACATTTTGAGAAATTTGGAGCTGAGTGGGTGCCTTCTTTAAGACAAACCCTGGCCTCTCCTTGTAAAAATGATCACTGTACACTTGGTTTCAATTCTCCAAATTCCTTTCCACATTTCATTGTCATGATGAGATAAAATCAAACAGATGTAAGCTGAGAAGCTTAATAACCTTCTGTTGAAGTCAAGGAGCCCAGCGTGCCTGGGAAATGTGAAGGAACCAAGACAACTTGGGGGTGGCTGAAGCTACTGCTCCCCATGTCCTCTGAGAAGTGGAATTTAAACTGACAGATGAACCCACATGTCAGGAGACAGCTGCCTTGGGTCTGCCTAGAAGGCGGGCTTATGCTTATGAGGCTGCCATCTGCGGGCAGTATTTGGGGGTGTGTGAAGCCATCGGAATCAGAAAGAAAAAGTTGGAGGGAGGGGGCAATGTCAATGGAGGGTTGGCATATCTTATCTGAAGTCTTAAGTCTTATGCAAACATGACCTCATATAACAAAAATAGCAGCTGAAGGGGGGAATTCACATCAATCTCTTTACAGGTTAATATTGCATGATTCCTCCCACCCAAACACAGCTGACTATTTTCTACTGACTTCCGTTGATTGACACACCTTGAACCCCACCCCCAATGTAAAATGCCCCCCATCTTAAAGCGTCTTCCTGACAGTGAACTCTATCCTGCAAACACATGGATACCCACACTTAAAGCTCCTCCCTCCAAACAACTGACTCCCCTCCGCTGACCTCCCACTAATCCCACATAGACTTCTTTACTCACCTCCACGCTCCAAACCCCATTGATCTCTACCCTCCAAAGGTAGATTCCCTCTACTCCACAAACACATACTAATCTCCTTCCTTCCAAACACATACAGATTACCACCACACAATATGACCCCTGCTCCTAAACACAAACAGATCCCTCTCTAAACCCCCTCCTTTATTCTGACTTTGTAGTTGTGCCCAAGGATTTTTGTTTCATAGTAGTCACTATAACTGTGACCTTGACCTGCTTGTGAGAGCAAGTCATCACCATCACCATCACCACCACCATCCCTCTCTTCCTCCTCCTCCTCATCATCACTAGCATTTATATAATGCTCTATGGTTTGCAAAGTGCTTTACAAATATTGTCTCATTTTATCGTCCCAACAACCTTAGAAGGTTGGTGCTATTAGTAGCCTCATTTTACAGATTAGGAAACTGAGACAGTGAAGTGAGGTGCCCAGGATCACACAACTGCTGAGTGTCTGAGATTGGATTTGAACTGGTGGATCACCAGCCAGGTGATAGAACACTGGCCCTGGAGTCAGGGGAATCTGAGTTCAAATCTGATCTCAGACTCTTAGCACTTACTAGCTGTGTGACCTTGGGCAAGTCACTTAACCCCCACTGCCCTGCCTTCCCCCCTCCAAAAAGACAAAAAAAAATCTGGACTTTTTTTAAAGTCTAGAAATGGACAAAAGGTAGAGTGGTTGCTCTCCACATCAGTAGAGGGATATCCATGCCAACAGTCAGAGCTTTCAAAGCATCAAAGAAATATGCAAATATATGTGTTTTGTAATGGAAAGATTGCTAAATTTGAAGTCAAGAAACCTGGGTTCAAATCCCGCCTCTTACATTTACTAAGTGGATGACTCTGGACAAGTCATCATGGTACAGTAGAAAAACCACTGACCCTAGAGTCACAGAACCTTGGTTCAAATCCCACCTTTTTCCATTAATTCCTGGGTGAACTCAAGACACAAACTCCCTGGTCCTAATTTTTCTCAGTTGTAAAATGAGGGGGATCAGTCTAGATGGCCTCCAGGGTCCCTTCCATGGCTAAATCTTGGCTCTTATGATCTGTTATAAGGAAACTTCGACCCCTATAGTAATGATAAGAAACAAAATAATGGCTAATCAACAAGCATTTATTAAATATTCATTACATGCCAAATACTGTGCACAAGGGATACAAAGAAAGTGAAAAGCTTGGTCTCTGCCCTCAGGGAGCTCATGTTTTAATGGAAGAGACTATATGGAAGTAATTATATACTTACAAAACATATATGTCATATACTGGATGATAATCTCAGAGGGAAGGCTCTGGGGAACTGGAGAGGAGAGGAGTGCCAGGAAAAGTTTCCTGTAAAAGTTAAGATTTACAACGAGTTTTAAAACAAGCCAGGAAAGACGCAAAGATGCAGAGGGGAGGAGGGAGAGCCTTCCAGGCATGGGCAATAGCCAGTGAAAAGGCACAGGTTTGGGAAATGGAGTGTTGGGTGTGAGGAGCAGCTTAGTCTAGTCATGGAGTATACAGTATACAGAGGTGAGTAAATATAAGAAGAGTGGAAAGGAAGAAAGAGGGCAGGTTGTGAAGGGGCATTGAATGCCAAACAGAGGATTTTATGTTTGATCCTGGGGGTAATAGGGAGTCATTGCTATTTGTTGAGGCGGGTCTGTGTGTGTGTGTGTGTGTGTGTGTGTGACATGATTAGACCTGCATTTTAGAAAAATCACTTTGGTAGCTGAGTGGAGGATAAATTGGAATGGAGAGCAACTCCAGGAAGAGACAAATTAGAAAGCGATTGTGGGGGGGCATGGTGGCTCGTGCCTGTAGACTCTGCTGTTGGAGATGCTAAAGCTAGTGGATTGCTTCAGTTAGGGAAGTCTGAGCCGAAGCTGTTATTGTACATCCTTCCTTCTCAAAGAGGACCAATAACATCCCAAAGGTGATGTCGTGGATTGAAGCAGCGGTAACTCCAGCACCAATAGGCAAGTCCCTGGGAGCAGAGGGTCAGCAGACTGCCTTAGGAGGTGTGAACTAGCCTAGGTCAGAAAAACAGAGCCAACTAAAGCTGAAAGAAAAAACAAAGCAACCTCATGGTGAAGATAAGGAGGTAAGACCCAGACCAAGATTATAAGCCTAGGTCTCTATAGAAAAGTTGGAAAGAGGGAAGTGTTTGGGGTGGGGGGGAGGGGGAGAAGAGAATGAATTCTGTTTGGGGCATGCTAAGTTTGACACGCCTATAGGACATCAATTTAATATGTCCAGAAGGCAGTTGGCCGTACAGGCCCAGTGCTTAGGAAATTAGGGCCAAATATATAGAGCTGGGAATCATCTGCACAGAGAGGATAATTGAACCTATGTGAGCTGATGGTTTTGCCAAGTGAAGTAGTCTAGGAGGAGGGCCAGGACAGAGCCTCGCAGGGCACCCCTGTTAGGAGGAGGGCCAGGACAGAGCCTCGCAGGGCACCCCTGTTAGGAGAGGGGCCAGGACAGAGCCTCGCAGGGCACCCCTGTTAGGAGGAGGGCCAGGACAGAGCCTTGAAGGGCACCCCTGTTAGGAGGAGGGCCAGGACAGAGCCTCGCAGGGCACCCCTGTTAGGAGGAGGGCCAGGACAGAGCCTTGCAGGGCACCCCTGTTAGGAGGGGCTGGATGGGCCTTGCAGGGCATCCCTATTAGGAGGAGGGTCTGGATGAAGATCTAGCAAAGAAAATCCTGAAGGAGGGAGTGGGGAAGTACTCAAGAAAAGAACCAAGAGGGAACGGTAATGACTGAAATCTAGAGAGGAGGGAATATGCAGAGGACACAGAGAGGGGAAGAGGCAGAGTGAGAAAAGACCATCTGATTGGGTGATTAAGATACTTCTGGTCAGGGTGGCCAGGTGGCTCAGCGAGTAAGAGACCAGCCCCAGAGTCGGGATGACCTGGGATCGAATCCGGGCTCAGATACTTAGCACCACACCCAGAAATAACTGGCCGTGTAACCTTGAGCAAGTTACTTAACCCCGATTGCTTTAAAAAAAAAAAGATACTTCTGGTAATGTTGCCTCACTCCAGGCTGCCCAGACTGTCATTAAACCTTGTCCTTCCTGTCTTCACAGCATCTCCTGTATCTCTTCATCTGTGCTCATTCAGCCACCACCCTGGTGCAGGCCCCTGCTACCGCCTGGACTTTTGCAATAGCCATCCCTGTCTCTGCTTTGTCTCTCCCCACCAATTCACCTTCCACGCTGTTGCTAAAGTGATTATTCCCCCCAAAACAAGTCTGACCATGTCTCCCCTGCTCAGTTTCAGTTGAACGATAAGGTCAGAAGCCAGATTGCAGAGGGTTTAGTATTGTGTGGGAGGAGAGGAATGAAAAAATAAATTTCTTGAATATTCACAGATAGTTTTCTTGAGTCAGTCTTAAAGTACTACAAGTATGCTTACCAATCAAATTGTTGGAAAAGATTCAGCGTTAGTATTGTGGGTATGCAAATTTAAGGATTTTATTTTAATTATAATGGATCAAATCAAATAATTACTTAAATGGAGGTTGGGATAATTTAATAATTTACCTCCCCTTTCCCTCCCCCAACCCCCCATACAAATAAAAGGCCTGATTAACCTGAAAAAGTCAAGTTTTCTTAACTAATGAGACAGTGGGGGGTGGGGGTGGGATAGGATATCATTAAACCCAAGGATGGAGGTTCCAATCCCCCCCCACCCCTTATATATTGTAAATGATAAGAACCTAGGCAAGAGTGCTCCCCATGCCAAGAAGGAGTTCTGCTCCCTCTGCTTAGGAATATATTTCCTTGGAAGTCATGGTTTAAATTAAGAGAAAGTATGTTCCATGGATTTTTGCTAAGCCCAAAACTAAAAACGAGAGATATTTGTATTTGAAAGGTTTTGTGAAATTGAAACCTGCCAAGATCCTCCAAATCCTGGTTCTGAGTATTTGTAACAGTGTGGGTTTGGTTTTTGTATTTAATAAGAAAAACTGGATTGTGCTTCTGGGAAATCAGTGGCTGGCTAGTCCCCACAAGGAATGATTGATATGCCACCAGTGCATCTTTCCATGTTGCCATCAGATTAGGGATTGAAAGCAAAAACAAGCCTCACAGCTGCAATAATTACTTCCTGATTACTAAACCATCCTGCAAACACAGGGAGTGGTTTGGAACCTTTGATGTTGCTGGAAACCAAAAGCCACTCTATTGATTTTCACATCTAGTGCTGAATATATCTGTAAAAAAGCTACATGTATACACTTTAGGGCTAAATTTGCTTGTCTGTAATCTGGTTCCTTGTTTCCCCATTCTTTCCTAGGATAAATCCTCCTTCCTAACCAGACCAGCCTCCTCATTGACCCCTGTTCCCCAAACCTCCTTTTATTCTCACTTCTACTATCATTGCCTGCAATGTCTTCTGGGCAGTGAAATGTCACTAATACCCACTCATGTGTATACAGTACTTTACCTTCTGTCTAGGTGGTTCAATGCTCTGCAAACCCTAAAATCTCAGAGTTGGAAGGAACCATTAAGTCTCAGTTTTATCTAAGCATCTCTTCTGCAAGTGCTTTTCAGACTTTTTTCCCCTGTGACTTCTAGGCAGAGGGCACCTCCTTCCTTTCTGGGGTGGTCAGTCCCATTTTCGTATGGCTTTATTGGTTAGGATTGTTTTCCCAACCTCAAGCCCAACATTGCCCCTTTGTATTTCCCCTCCCCCAGCATACAATCATCCTTTCCTCTGGGGCCAGACTCAGTTTCCTCATCTGTAAAATGAAGGCAATGACAACACTTACCTCTCAGGGTTGTTGTGAGGACCAAATGAGATGACTGTAAAGCGCAGTGCCTTGCGTGTAGTAAGCGCTATATAAATGTTATTGTTGTTTTTCACATGACAATCCTTCATATTCTTGAAGTCAACTATTGTGTCCCACCCGACTCCCCAAATCTTCTCTTCTCCTGGCTAAACCTTTCAGGTCCTTCACCTGATCTTCTCACAGCATAATCTCAAAGTCCTTCTGCCTCCTGACTGCTCTCCTCTGAATGTCCTACAGATTCTTTCTCTAAAATGTGGTATCCAGAATTGAATGCAATAATCTGGATGTGTTCTGAGAGTGGGACTATCACCTCCCTGGTCCTGGACTTGGCCCCTCAGGGTGACCTGGGACTGCCTTAGTCTGACTTCCACATCACTCTCTTGTTTCATATTCAGGGCTAATTGAAATCGCCCACCATTATGACATCATGACCTCTAGAATGCCAGGCTTGGGATTTGTTTCCCCAACTCATCATCCATTTTCTCTTTCTGTCCAGGGTATCTGCAGTATATTCTGATGACAATATCACTTTTGTTTCTGCCTCACTTCACAGGTGAGGAAACTGAGTCCGCATCTGAATGCAGATCCAGTGTCCACATCAATGACACATCTGA
This sequence comes from Petaurus breviceps papuanus, assembly GCF_028583685.1. Classification (NCBI taxonomy): domain Eukaryota; kingdom Metazoa; phylum Chordata; class Mammalia; order Diprotodontia; family Petauridae; genus Petaurus; species Petaurus breviceps. The sequence goes on along the minus strand of NW_027187360.1, from coordinate 12,200,769 downwards.
GCCTTCTTCTTCTTATTTTTTCAAGACCCAGTTCAAAGCCACTACCTCCTCAAGGATTTATTGAGCATTTCAGCTTTCACTGATCATCCTTTTGTATGGTAGCCTAGAATGCTTGCAGTCGGTACCATACAATTTAGCCATTAATTATAGATTTAGATTCACAGTCTATAGATCTAGAGTTGGAAGGCACCTCAGAAGCTGTATAGGCCCACTCTTTCATTTAAGAGATGAAAAAACTGAAGCTTAAGGAGGTTAAATGATTTGTCTATGGTCATGTGGATAATAAACATGAGAAGTAAGATTTGAATCCAGGTTCTCTGACTATTGTTTGCTACTATTTTATGGATAAACCTTACTGTCCCTGTTAGACTCTATGCTTCTTTTTTTGTTGTTGAGACAATCAGGGTTGAATGACTTGCCCAGGGTCACACAGCTAGCAAGTGTCTGCAGCCAGATTTGAACTCAGGTCCTCCTGACTTCAAGGACAGTGTTCTATCCACTATACCAGTAGATGCCCTGACTCTCTGCTTCTTTAAAACAGAGAATGTGAAATATGCAGGTTAAAAATACCTTTTGGGGGCAGCTAGTTGGTGCAGTGAGTAAGAGCACTGGCCCTGGAGTCAGGAGAACGTGGGATTGGTTCTGGCTTCAGATACTTAATACCCACACACACACACACACACACACACACACACACACAAATGGCCGTGTAACCTTGGGCAAGTTACTTAACCCCAACTGCTTTAAAAATAAATAAATAAAAATACCTTTTGATTGACAATATCCCACAAGACCATCAACTTGTTCTTGTCTGAGGAGAGATATTGACTTTTCTAACTATTCCTTTCATTTGTCTAACCCTATACAATTTACAAAGCACTTTCACGTCTCATTTGCTTCTCATAACAACTGTGAAGGAGGTGGCACAGGTATTATTATCCTCATTTTATAGATGGGGAAACTGAAGCTCAGAAAAGTGAATCAACTTGCCTAGAATCATTGAAATGGCAAATCTGGCTCCTGAGCAAATGCTCTTTGACCAAAGTAAAAGTGAGAATGGGCTAAACAATCCTTGGTCTCCATGGAAGAAAATTCAAGAACCCTGGAAACTATCCTTAAACAGAACTTTCATTCTTTTTTCGCCAAAAAAACCAATCTGCTGAAAGTGAGGAAAGATTCTTTGGAGGCATGGATAATGCATTATGAAAATAAAAATATAGCCATGACTGTGGTGCCATTCCAATGCGGCCCTGAGAAGGTCATCGGAAGGTTTCCTTGACAGAAAGTTGTTAAGCCTAGCACGATTTCCTGGTTAAATAATAGGTTAGATAAACACCCCCCAAAATAAGCTCTTTCACTGAAGGGCAGGTGGAAAAAGAGATATTCTTTTCTAGTTCAGACAACCCCTGAAAAGAATTCACCTTAGTTAAAACTTGTGCTTCTTAAAAAAAAATGGCTCCTCCATTCCCCAACTGGTAAATGGTCCAAGGATATGAATAGTGAGTTTTCAAAGGAAGAAATCCAAACTATCAATAGCCATATGAAAACATGTTCCAAATCACTAATAATTAAAGAAATACAAATTAAAGGAACTCTGAGGTTCTCCCTCATATCCATCAGATTGTTAAAGATGACAAAAAAAAAAAAAAAAGGAAAACGATAAAAGTTAGAGGGCCTCTGGGGAAACAGGGATATTAATGCACTGTTGGGGGACCTGTGAATTGATAGGTCTATTCTGGAAAGCAATTTGAAATTGTACCTAAAATAATAACTAAATTGAATTTACTGTTTGATCCTGAAATGCCATTGCTGGGACTATACTCCAAAGAGATCCTAGAAAGGAAAAGCACCTACATGTACAAGGATGTTTTTAGCAGCATTTCCCCCTCTTACAGTGATAAAGAAGTGAAAACTAAAGGGATGCTCGTCACCTGGAAAGTAGCTGAACAAACTATGATGATAGAATACCACTATACCATAAGAAATGCTGAGAAACAAGGAACTTGTGAAGACTTGTATAAATTGATGCAGAGCAAAGTGAGCAGAAACAGACAGTTAATAAGCATTTATTAAGCACCTACTAGAGCCAGGCACTGTGCTAAGTGCTGAGTATACAAGAAAGGCAAAAAATGGCTCTTGCCCTTAAGGAGCTCACACTCTAATGAGGGACATAACATGCAAACAACTATATGGAACTCATCTATATACAAGACAAATAGCAAATAATCAATAGAAGGAAGGCATTAGAATTGGGAGAAGAATTTATTCAATAACAATAACATTGCAAAGGTAAATAGCTTTTAAAAAATTAACTCTGATGAATGCAATGACCAATCCTGACTCCTGAGGATTGCTAATGACCCATGTTAACCACCTCCTGACAGGGAAGTGATGATTCAAGATTCAGAATGAGATTTATACTTGGGCCTGACCAGTGTTACAAGGGTTTTGTTTTCCCTATTACTTTTTTTCTTCCAAGGGTAGAGTCATGGGAGTGAGAAAGAGAGAAAATGAAGCCTTCTTAATTTTAAAATTTTAATTTAATTTTAAATAGAGAAAATAAAATTAAATATCTCCTGCCCTTGTCTCCCTTCTACGGTTTCTTTAAGGACAGCATCTAGGTGTTGCCCATTCTGTCAAAGAGCAGGCTGCAGGGAAATTCTGCTACATGAGCTTCTCAGTAAATCAGAAGGGGCCTGGGGCCTAGTCCATTCTGGCAGCTTGTGGTAACAATTTACTCTGATCAAGCCAGTGAGGTCCAGAGCTATTAGTCACTGGAAAATGAGGAATCTTCAGAAATGTAACCAAACACTACCCCAAAAGTCTCAGCTCTTTTTCTCTTGGAATAATTGTCCTTCCTTTTCCTAGGAAAAGAGACATGATTGAATGACCACATGGAGCAATAGGGCATTTTCTGTGATGCTTGTAGGATAACTTAGATATTTTCTGGGATGGAAGCCTTCAAGGCAATAGCAACAGGGCTCATTTCTCTTGTGTTTTAAGATTTGCAAAGCTCCTACATCACAATAGTTTTTTGAGGGAGGTACCAGACATTCTAAAACAAACTGGAAAAGTATTTCCAAAGTACCTAGGATGTGCAAGGCATAAGGAAGCATGACTGAGGATAAAGGCTAGTACTTGGAATCAGGAAGACCTGGGCTTGAAACCCACCTCTGATTCATGCTGGCCAGGTATCCATGGGCAACTGGCCTCCAGGGCCAGAGTGCTCTCCAAGTCTGTAGGCTATAGAGAAGTCTCTCCTCAGCATTAGTGGAAGGCATTCTCATCCTGGGAACTCTTATATCAATGAAATCATAGGTCTGGACTTCTGAACACCTCAATAATACATAAATTTAAAATATAGTTATGGATTTTGAGTTACTTCAGAGAGGATTACTAAATTTCACTGGCAGAAAGTTATTAGGCTCTAGTCTGATGGCACAAAAAACCCAAAAGAAAACAAGTTCCTGCCTTCAGTGAGCTTACACTCTACTGAGAGGACATAATATGAGTTTTATTATCCTATTTTTTTTACAGATGATGAAAATGAGGTTCAGAGAGATGAAATGGCTTGCCCATAGCCACACAGCTTGTGAGTAGTCCGACCACAGGTTTGTGGTCTGAGTTGTTTCAACAGGGACAAGAAACAATTTGAAGAATGGGAGTGGGAGGGAAAGACAAAAACTGATGTGAGGAGCAGGAAGTAGGAGTTTATCTTCTGTGAACCATCTGATATCTTTCACTCCAGTGCAACATATGTGCAAGGTGCTGTCCTCAGTCCTACAGATGCAAAGATAAAATAACAAAATTTTCCTGCCCTCAAGTAGCTTACAATCTACCGGGTAATGCAGCATTTATAAATAAATGCATTGTCATCTGGTAAGGGAGAGAACACTGATAAATAGGGAACTGGTAAGATTGATAATTGGTAACATTTCCTTTAGAAGACTTTGAAGAAAGCTAGGGATTTCAATTTGATTAAATTTAATAAACTTTTATTAAGTGCCTACTATGCATTAGGCACCGTGCTAAGCACTGGGGATACAAAAAGAGGTAAAAGAGAATTCCCTATCCTGAAGGAACTTACAATCCAATGGGGGAGACAGCATGAAGATAAATATATGTAGAGCAAGCTATATACAGGATAGAAAGGAAATAATTAGCAGAGGGAAGGCACTGGAATTAAGAGAGGTTAGAGAAAGTATAAGGTAAGATTTTAGTCAGAACTTAAAGGAAGCCAGGCAGGTCAGTATTCAGAGCAGAGGACAAGAGATGAAGAGTCTTGTTCGTGGAATGGCCAGGAGCTCAGTATCGCTGGCTTGAAGAGTGTGTGTCAGGGAGTAAGGTGTAAGAATACTGATAAAGTAGAAGAGGGTAAGTTATGAAGGGCTTTGAATGTCAAAGCATTTTGTATTTGCTCCTGGAGGCAATAGGGAATTACTGGAATTTATTGGATAGGAGGTGATATGGTAAGATCTTTGTTTTAGGAAAATCAGCTGAGTAACTGAATGGAGGATGGGTAGAGTGGGGAGAGACTTGAGGCAGGCAGTCCCACCTGCAGGCTATTGCAATAGCCCAGGCTGGGGTGATGAGGGCCTGTACTGGAGTAATGGCAATGTCAGAGGAGAGAAGGGGATATACACCAGAGATGTTGCAAAGAGATTTAAGAAGTAAAAAGAGGGAAGAATGTATTTTAGGCATGAAGATGGGGGATGGAATACCTCATTCAAGGAATGGTGAGTAGGCTAGTCTAGATAAAAATGCAGCATGATAAGTAAAATAATGCAAAATCAGCCCAGAAGATAAGCTGGAGCCAGATAGTGCAGGGTTTTCCTAGCTCATTTGAGCAGTTTGTATTTTATCCTAAAGTCAGTGAAGGTGTTTGAGCAATGGAGTGTAAAGAAAGGGAAAGATTCAAAAGATATTATGGAGTCAGAATCAATAAAACTTGGCAATTGATTGGAAATGGGTACCAGAGGAGATGAAAGAATCAGGTATAAAACTGATGTTGTTAACATGGATAACAGAAAAGAAAGTGGTGCATTCAATAGATCTAGGAAAGTTTGGAGGAGGGAAAGGGTGCTACAGAGGCCAGGATAAAGAAGTTTCCTTTGGAGCAAGCTTAGTTCGTGATGTTGGCATCCAGTGGGAGATGACCATCATGCAACGGGTGGTAAACTCCTTGAGAACAGAGATGATTTCATTTTCATACCTGTCATAAATAATAAATGCTTATTGACTGACTGACTGATTGATTTCTTTCTTTCTTTCTCTTCCTTCCTTCCTTCCCTCTTTCTTAGCACAGTATCTGGCACATAATAGGTGCTTAATAAATGCTCCTTCCTTCCAGGATTCTTAGAGCTGAAGCTCTCATTGACTGGCACACTCTCAGATTCTCTGTAGAGAAGGAAACACTTCTCCATGGTCATGCTGTGCTGGTGACACCCAATGGAGTCTATTTCTGGTCAACTGCCCAGTTTAGTGCTTTGTGTGAGAGTCTGGTTATCTCTGGGAGCATCCCTCCAAGTGGTTGTGGGTGTTACTCTCAATGATGGTCAACAGAGGGCACTCAGAGACTAGCCTGACTCTCACCTGGGGCAGGAAAGCTGTGGCTAATGGCAGGGGAGGGATCTGTGACCACAGAGATATTTTCCCATGTGCCACATTGTGCAATAACAATAACAATTTACATTTATACAGTGCAATTTCCATAACAAGCTTGTGAGTGAGGTAGTGGAGGCACTATTATTTCCATTTTATAGATGAAGAAACTGAGGCCCAGAAAGGTAAAGTGACCTCATCTCTAGACACAGGACTAGTTAGTAGTTGAGCTTTCTTATGAATGAGCCCAAGTTTTATATATGGTGGCTCTGTTGCACCATCCTAATACTATAGAGGAAGTGGTATTATGATATTTGAAATACTTTTCATCTGGGTGTGTTTTAAAAAAAAATTTTTGGAGGGGTCATTTATGAAGGGGTTGGTTGGAAAGACAGGAAACTTCAGGCACTTTAGTTTACAAGATGGGTGTGAGTATGAAAATGCCCACACTGTCCCAGCTTTCCTTACTGTTTCCTTCTCCACAGAGAATCTGAGTGTGCCAGTCAATGAGAGCTTCAGCTCCAAGAATCAAGGAAGGAAGGAAGGAAGGAAGGAAGGAAGGAAGGAAGGAAGGAAGGAAGGAAGGAAGGAAGGAAGGAAGGAAGGAAGGGGAAAAGAAAGATCTTTATGTGGATGTGGGAGCAATAAGGAACCTGGAAATCATAGCTATTATACTACCTGTGTGACCTTAGGCAAATTGCTTAACTTCTCTGAGATTCATTTTCTGGCATGTAAAATGAGAGAATTAGACATAATCTCTAAGGTCCCTTCTATATGTAACTCCTACACTCCCTAATCTGACCCCTTCATTTTACAAAAGTAGAAAATGAGAACGAGAGAGCTTAAGTCTCTGACAAATGCCACATTTGGTTAGTGGCAAAGTCAGTACCCAAGTCTTACAGCTCTTCTTTAGGGTTCTGTAGTAACACAATGCAATAATTCCACCAAATACTTTAGAAACTCTGTAGTGATTGTACTTCTACATGGGGGATGGTTCATGTTGTTTGCAGTTCCTTTTCTAAACTGAAGCCTCTTGCTTCATCTGTCCAAATCTGACCTCAGACATTTACTAGCTGTCCCTGAGCAAATCATTTACTTCTGCTTGTCTTAGTTTCCCCAACTGTTAGGTTGGGTTAATGACAACAGTATCTGCCTCTCAAGGTTGTTGGAGGATCAAATGAGATAATAAAGTGCTTAGCACAGTATCTGGCACATAGTAGGTACTTAATAAATGCTCCTTCCTTCCTCCCTCCTTCTCTTCCTTCCTTCCTTCCTTCCTTCCTTCCTTCCTTCCTTCCTTCCTTCCTTCCTTCCTTCCTTCCTTCCTTCCTTCCTTCCTTCCTTCTTCCCCTCTTCCTCCCCCTCCTTCCCTCCCTCTTGATATCATAGATCATCAAATGACCACTTCTTGGAGATGTGACTTTGACTTATAATACGAACCACAGTGTTCCTCGCAGTCTGCTGCATTTTGGGAATGCTCTATTTGTCATCAACTTCCAGCTTGGCGTCAAGATAAAAATGGTGGACTTGAAGAACACCTGAGTTCAAATGTCAGTTTGAGCGCAGTGTGACCATGGAGAAGTTGTTTAACTTTCCTACCCATCAGTTTCATAGTATAACAGGGCTAAAAAAATTTTATGCACCCATACTCAGGACGTTATTCTAAGGAAACTATAGAAACTTTAAAACACCTAGAACCCAAGTCCCCAGTTTTCTTGAAGGAGAGCAGAGTGGCCAAGCTTCTGGCCCCCAACTCCTCCTGCCCTTCCTAGAAGGAAATAAAGTTTCCTTTGGAGAAGGGTGGGGGGAGAAGAGACTAGAGATACCTATTTTGCCTCCCTTGAACCACACGATACCCTCCATTCTACACAGGAGGAGCAGATTTGCTACACAATAGTATTTTTATATTGAGTCCAAAGCAGCTTCCCCGTAACTTGCGTCCATTGGTCCTAGTACTTTCACACGATAGCCCTTCAGATGTTGAAGGCAATGATCATATCCCTCATTCCTCCCTTCTCATCTCCACATTAAACATCCCTAGTTTTGATAATCATGACCATGGCCTTCCATCCTTTTACCATCCTGTCAAGGACCTTCCTAAAATATGGCACCCAGAACTGAATGCAACAGGTAACATATTCCCAATGCGGTCTTTCTAGGACAGAGTCCTAAAGGCATTAATATTTCCTTCATTCTAGAAATCAAATTAAACAAACACTGTGCAATTTTGTATCCAGGAGCCTATTTTTAAGCAATTAAACTAGAGAGGCCTTCCTTCTCAGAGAAAAGGAATGCTTAACCCCATCAACCCTCCAGAACAACAGGTCTTAATGTAGGGTCTGTGATTTTTCTTTTAAATTTTTTGATTACTGTATTTTGATATAATACATCTCTTTGGTAATCTTATTTACTTTAAAAACATTATTCTGTGAAGCAGTACAATGAGCTTTATCTAACTATTGAAGGAGTCCATTAGTAAAAAAGACAAAGGATACTTTACTTAAAATAAAACTCAATTTGGTGCCCAGAAGATCAAAGTGGTCTGGCTTACCTTTCTGGCTGTCAGTGGGTTCTGGGGATGCTTTCCCCTAGTCCATCTCCTTTTTGGTGTAATGAAATGTTTTTATTTTTATGAAAATCTTTGGGTTCATTTTCTTGAAAGAAGCAGCAGGATTTGGGAGTCATTTAGCCTGGTCCATAAAAAGGCTTTTGAGGTCAGTGGTCATCATATGAATTAAGAGCTACTCTCAGGGCAAGCAACTGATTCTCTTTATATCAGTCATCCCCAGATGCATTTTTTGGCTCAAATAGAACATCCTCCCAAGCCTTTTTTACTTCTGACTGGCATGGTACTTGGATTTAGGATACAATGGAGCCAAGTGAATGAAGCAACCCCTTTCTCAGGGAAGCAGACCCATCAAATTCCTATTGCTTAGGGCCAGATTTTTTTTGAGTGGGGAGGGGAGAAGGGGGATAAGATCTATGATTTTATCCATGAGGATTTCTTACTTTACTCCTGATGAGAAAATTACCTCCACTAAATTTACCTTATATCTACTATTACTCAGGAGAGAGACTTGAGTTTGATATATGGATTGGGGAATCGCTTTCAAAGAGATGATAACTGAATGCATGGAAGCTGATGAAATTACCAAATGAGAGAGTATAAGGAAGATTGAGGAGAGAGCCCAGGGCAGAGTCTTCCAATCTATCATAGTCCAGACAACAGGCACTTTTCATTCATCAGGGAACTGGATGGCATAATAGATAGAGTCAGGAAGACCCAAGTTCAAATCTGGCCTCAGAAACTTACCAGCCATGTGACCCTGGACAAGTCACTTAACTTCTGCTTGTCTCAGTTTCCTTATTTCTAAAATGAGGATAACAGCACCTATATCCCAGGGTTGTTGTAAGGATAAGAATAAGTCAATAATTGTAGTAAGGGCAATATAAATTTTAGCTATTCACCATGCAGAGTAACAGCAATTCTGTAATGATGATAAGCTATGAAATACTTAGCTAATCTGACCAGCACAAGGATCTAAGATAATTCCAAAAGACTCATGATGAATAATGCTATCTACTCCAGAGGTATAACTGATGAAATCTCAAGTTAGATTGGAGCTTATTTTTCATTTTATTAACTTTTCTTGTTTTTTTTTAAATCATCATAGCTAATATGGAAATACATTTTGCATGACTTTTCATGTATAATGTGTATCATATTGTTCAACTTCTCAGCTGGGGAAGGAAGTTATTTTGGAACTGACAATAAAGAAAAATGTCTTAGAAATAATAAATTTTAGCTATTATTTTTATCCATTGCTGTTTGCTGTGTCGATAATTAGGTCAGAGTCTTCTGAGATCTGCCATGATGATGGTAAACACCTTCATCCCTGCTCCCCTGTTCTATGCCTCTCCTGACAGCAAATCGGAGAACTATCAAATAAAGTTATTTCTGTTGTTGCATATTTAGAAATCTTGTATGGTTTTCACAGATGCATGGGAAGACACCTTGGAGCAGAGGAGGCTTTTAAAAAAGTATTTTGTTTTCTAGTCAAATATTTTTTAAAAATCAATAAACAATAAGCAGAGTGGAATCTCATTCTCTGTACCAGTCAGTCAAGTGTGTGACTGCAAAATTGTGATCCATTGTAAGAACACTGCTCGAAAATTTCTTGTTCTTTTCCCAAGCTTCATCAAGAATGTTTTCATTCCAGGTGTAGATTACTCTCATAAACATTTAATAGAGATGAGAAATAGGCAGATGGCTTAGTAGCTATTAATATTCTCTCATTCATCTTTTTTGTTTGTTTGTTTGTTTTGGCAAATCACAAGGTTCAAGATATTTTCTAAGCCTCTGGTATCTTTACCTCTTTCAGACACCTTATAGACTGATCCCTCCAGACCCTTAAAATTGTGTAAACATGAGCATGGAACTCTTCTTCGTCTACTTCTACTGTTCTTTCCACCCTTGTTTTCTTTGGCACACTTTCTATTTCCTTATGTCAGGAACTGTTATGTTAAAGTTCAAATGTCAAGTTTCTAGTACAATTTATTGCAAAAATAGTTTGTTGTAAAGTATCTGTAGGACATTTCCAAATTTTTATCTATTTCTTGTTTCCCCCTTCCCCTTCCAGTTTCTTCCTTAAATACCTTTAAGACAGGGGTTCTTATCATTTTAGGGATCATGGACCCCTTTGGTAATCCAGTGTACTATGAAAAACTCAGTAAGACCCTCCAAATTAAATCAATATATACTTAATGATTTTAATTCAACGTTGGGCTTAGGGGAGAGTGATGGAAAATATACTGAAAAATATGATTTACCTGTAAGAAAAGAAGGAAACTCTATGTGTGAGAGGCTGATCTTTGAACAGTAGTCATGCTCTTTTGCTGGAACCAAGGCTGAAGATTCTCCTGAATGGAGAGACCTGCCTGAGCTTGTATGGTTCTGACACAGAACAACACAGGATGAAGCATTAGAGTGTGACTTTGTGAAGGCCTTCCCTAATTAGATTATAAACACCTTAAGGGCAAGGGCTCAGAGTGAAAGGATTTTAGAACTAGAAAAGATCTCAGAGAGAATCTGTCTGAAAACGATTTTTATTGTTTTCATAGCACTCACTGGAGTTTTTACTCCTCTCCCCCCTTCCCTGTTGCTTGGCTACTCACAGGTGCATTGACTCTGCAATAGAAATGGACCAGATTCTGATATTCCTAAGGAAACCCTGAGTGGAGGTAAGAGTCATATAAGAATGTATAGTATGATAGAAAATGATCAGGATAGTCTCTTGAGTAATTTAATGAAATTGCAGGACATGGTCCTTTGTTAACAGAGAGTACTTCCTATAGACATGTACCTCTCCCCTTTGTACTGCTGGCTAGCAGGACTTATGTGACCCAGCCCAGGAGGATGACCTAGGAGCTGTGAAATGACCACCTCTCCTCTCCCCCTTCTTATAACCCCATTCAACCTTATACTTCCAGACCAGAGTGTAGTGAGGGTGTTCGGGTAAATGAGAGGATTTCTCTTCTCCCTCCCTCCAGGGCTAGCAATGGTGGTTTATGGGAGAAGGAGAAGATAAGTCAAACCTACTTTTGCCCCAGTGAGTATGAGGCAGGAGTTCTTAGGTCACCTATTTCCAGGCTACTTTCTTTTTTCTCTTTATTTCCACTTCTGAACATAAGTGAGTGACCAGCAATCCTGTAAAAGGAATGTTTGCACCCTTGGGAGTGGGGTTCAAATTATGAGTGCTTTTATATCATCTAATTGCAATTGGATCCTCTGTACAGTCTTTGCTGTTGTTGTTCAGTCATTTCAGTCATGTCCAACTCCTCATGACCATATCTGGGGTTTTCTTGGCAAAGATACTGGAATGGTTTGCCTTTTCCTTCTCCAGTTCATTTTACAGATGAGGAAACTGAGGCAAACATGGCTAAATGGCTTGCCCAGAGTCATACAGCTAGTCAGTATCTGAGGTTGGATTTGAACTCAAGTACTCTTGACTACAGGGCCAGTGCTCTAGCCACTGCACCACCTAGCTGCCCTTTATGCCTTTGTCCTAAGGTAAAACAATTAAATAGAATTAATAACATCTGAAAGTGTATGCAATATTGCACATCTATAGCACTCTCACAATCCCCCTATTTTTAAAAATCTATTTTCTTTTCCTCCAACCCCTGACCCAATTGGAAAAAAAAGAAAAGGAAAACAAATTTACGGTAACATATATACATGAGAAATGAAAAGTGCAAGAGAGTTCCTGGGTAATTAATAATCAATTTATTAATTAGGCAATAAACTGATGGTCAGTACTCGTTCGCTGCTCTCCCTCTCTCTCTCTCTCTCTCTCTCTCTCTCTCTCTCTTTCACACACACACACACACACACACACACACACACACACACACACACACACACACACACACACACACCCCTTTGGGAAAGGTGGTTCCCCTGAGAGTTGAAAATCAACCTCAGTTGGTGACCAGTTAATGAGTAGGTGAACTTTTTCTAATGAGGGGGAGAGCTAAAAGCCCTCAGCCCCTCCACTGAAAACTTGGCTTGATCAGGAGACTCACAGGCCTCCAACACCCCGGACAAAGGAATCTATCTCAACCCTCAATCCTAATTTAATAATTGGTTATTAATAAAATAATTTCTCTCAATGGTCAAGCAAAATATATTTCCTCAATGACTATATACAAACATATAAAAATATGTCTCATTTGGGACCCTAAATCCATCACTGCTCTCTAATGGATAGCATGTTATATCATCAAAATGGTATGATGAACGGTCATTGTGGTAAACATAGTGCTTTCAAAATTACTTCTTTTTATACTATTGTTGTTATTGTATAAATTGTTCTCCTGGTTCTACTAATTTCATTGATTATCAGTTTAGTAAAGTACCTGAAATTGATCACTTTTATAATGTTGATTCTTTACCTGATTTTACATAACAATTATTTGAGTTCTTTTCTTTCATCAAGGTCTTGATAGCACCCCTTCCCCCACTCCTAGCTGAAGTCTTTACCTCATACTTTACAGAGAAATTTGAAGACATAAACTACGAGCCTCCTCTTCTCCCCTCCTTATTTTACAACCCCTCCTCTTCCTCTTCCTCCTTGACGTCATTCTTCGTGGTTGTTGTTCAGTCGTTTCAGTCATGTCCAACCCTTTGTGACTCCATTTGGGGTTTTCTTGACAAAGATACTGGAGTAGTTTGCCATTTCCTTCTCCAGTGGATCCATTTTGTCAGGCAATCAGAGATTAAATAACTTGCCCAGGGTTATACAGCTAGGAAGTATCTGAGGCTGAATTTGAACTCAGGTCTTCCTGACTCTAGGCCTACTGCTCTATCCACTGGGCCATCTAGCAGCCCCAGATGAATTAATATCTCATTCTTCATTATTTCCTCCTTTATTCCATTCTCTCATGAAAAGGCCACATTTCTCTTCTCCAAGGCAAATTTCTCTACACATACCCACAATCCTTCCCTTCCTGTGTTCTCCAGGAGATTAATCTCCATATCGTCTCTTCTCTCTCTAATTTCTTGTCATTCCCTATTTACTGGTTGGTTCCTTCCCTGATGCCTACATACCTACCCAAATCCCCCCAATCCTTAAAAATTCCTCTCTAGATTCTACCATCATCATTAGCTATCATTCTATATCTCTCCTTTCTTTCTCAAACTCCATGAAAAAAAAACACCTATTCTTAACTAGTCTGCCTCCTCTCTTCTAATTTTTAAATTAAATTTTATTTCTTTAATTAGAATTTTTTCTCTACCTCCCATCATCTACCATACTCCTAGCAAAAAGAAAAAGAAAAACAATACCTTTGTAACAAACAACCATATTCAAGCAAAGTAAATTTCCACATTGGCCCTGTCCAAAAATCTGTCAGGAGATAATGAGTATTCTGCATCATTAGTTCTCTGGAATCATGGTAGGTCTTCTCTAGAGATGTCCCTGAAGTTTTATTCAAGGTAGAGGCAGAACCCCAGGGAGAAAATTAACCTCTCTGGGGTCAGACCCCCAGGATTGAATCCCAGTCCATCTGAGCCCAGAGTTCTTTTGGGAGTTTGTAGCAGCAAGCACCCTAGCATCCCCAGGGTGGCTGCCAACACAGGTCCCTAGATCTGTTCCTCCAAAGGAAAGCAACTCAAAATGGGTCAACAATCCTGCTTTAATCAATCAAACATATCATTTACCTAGTTCAGGGGAAAAAATCAGCACCCTGAACTTCAGAGTATACAGACAGGTTACAAGCAGAAGTTACAAGCAGACAAACATTTCAGCAGACAGGCCTCCAACTGTCTGACCATTACATCCATACCTAGTCACAGTTACTAGAGAGGGAAGCACCAACATCTGGGTTTTCAAAGCTGGCGGAGCTTGACGGCTGCCAGAGTCTCATCTAGTCAAATCACACGATTCTCAAAGTGAGCTCCAAAACAAAGCCTCACGTCAGGGTTTTTATGGCCTTCTCCTGGCTCAGAGAATGTCACAGCCCTCTTGACCCACTGCCCAATAACAGAGCACCAAGGTGTGTGCATTCCTGAAAACCAAGCCTCCTGCCACAGGCTGCAGGTGCCTAGGGGCCTCCAAGCCGGTCAAAGAGCCTAGGGGCAGGGAAGATCTTAAATTCCCATTCCCATAACAGTTTCAGCACCATAGGTAATATCATTATTGATAAGCTTCCAGCATTGAACTGAACCTATTTGCATTCAACCAACACATGGATTACATTCTTTACCAACATAACCCCCTTGTACCTCATAGGATTTAGAACTTGAAGCATCCTTAGATGTTTAGTCCTAGTCCCCATTTTATAGATGAGTAAACAGAGACCCAGACAGAACAAGTGACTCGCCCAAAGTCATGAAGATAGTAGGTAGCAGAGATAATATTTGAACCCATGGTTTTTTACTCTAAATATTGTGTTCCTTTTATTATTTACCCTGATTCTTGCAGATAGTATGTGATAATAAATACTCTCCCCACCTCCACCCCCATTTACTCTCTAAGGCCAGTCAACAAGCTTATAGAATTTAAGAGTTCATAGCTTCAACCCTTTCCATGGCCTGCTGTTTCTCCTAGGATTTCTGTGCTCAGTCAAAGCATCATCCCTCTGGCAGCTGAAGGGAGACTTAGTCCTGGAACAGTTGAAAATAGCCTGTTGTAGAAAATCTTGCAGCTATAGCCAACTCTTCTGGCGCCAAGATGCAGTTTTCTTTTCCTTCAGAGGTAAGATCATCAAGGAGTCTCTTGGCAAAGTTTGTACCCAGAACCCAAAGTCTCCCTTGATGTATCTCTATAGAACCCCCAGTCTCTCTTTTCTGTATCTTTCTTAACTCATTACAGAATGAAACATATGACTAAATTACCAAAATAATTTAATTCAATTTAATTCTCAAAACATTGATCAAGCATTTACTACATGCAAGGCATTGAGCTAGGCATTGAGGATATAAGAAGATAAATAACCTTGCTCTTCTGTCATTGAAATAGAAGATTCTAAGCCTTGTTCATTCTCATAGTGACCTTCAACCCCTCTACCCCTCAGTTACTTCTCAGGTCATCATTCCTGCACTGACTACAGTCTTTTCCCTTCCCTTCTACACTGTTCTGTTGAGTCTTTTGACCCTTTATCATGTTGAAGATCTTGCCCTGACAAACCCCAGCTTTAGATTTCCCAACCAAACCCCATCTTTTTCCTTCATTCTTATTCATGTGCTACTGAAGGAAGTTAGAGAAAATCACAAAAGCATGCTGACTGGGCTCACCCAAATGTGGGCCCTCACTACAGCAAGGCCATCCTTTTATATCTCCCTAGTAGACTAACTATTATACTTATTAGTGGCTTTCCCAATCCTCAAACCTTCCACAGCTCTCCCTCCTCGCATCCTCTCAGCTAAGAACTTTGCCTCATGGAAAAATCAAAGTCATGTGCTGAGAACTGCTTCTTCTCCCCTCCTCCTTACCTCAGATTACTCCTTTGTCTTCTGCCAAGACCTCTATTTCACATGAAGAGGTAACCTTTCTTCTTGCCAAGGCAAATCCCTCTACATGCACAAGTGATTCTATTCTATCCTATTCTCCCTCTGTCATCTCTACCCTCTCACTAATTTCTCCCTGTCCATTGTCTGCTCCCTTTCTGCCTACAAACATGCCCATGTCTCCTCCATACTCAAAACTCCTCCCTTGGTCCATCCATCCCTGTTACCTGTCATTCTGCATCTCATCTTTTGTGGTTTAACTCCTTGAGAAAGTCGTCTGCAATATGTGCTTACACTCTCTTAACTCTTTGCAATCTGGCTTCTGACCTCATCAGTCAACTGAAACTGCTCTCTCCTAAGTCACTAATGATCCTTTAATTGCTCAATGTAGCAGTCTGCTTTTAATCTTCATCCTTTTAGACACCTCTGCAGTCTTTGACACTCTCCATCACCCTCTTCTAGATACTCTCTGCTTCCTAGGTTTTTATGACAATGCTCTTTCTTCATTCTTTTCTTGCCTACTTTCCTACTCTTTTTGGATCCTCATCTAAGTCAGGTCTATTACCTGTGGGTGTTCCTCAAGGTCACTCTTCTCTTCTCCCTCCATGATATTTCTTGGTGATCTCATCAACTTTCAAGGATTTCATTATCATCTCTATGCAACTGAGTTTGAGATCCATTTTTACAGTCCTAACCTCTCTCCTGATCTCTAGGCTTGCATCTCCAACTGCCTATCGGACATCATGAACTGGATATCCTCTAGACATCTTAAACTCAACATATCCAAAACTAAACTCATTAGTTTTTGCCCCAAAACCTCCCTTTTTCCAAACTTCCCTGTTAATGTTACCCTTGCACCACCATCCTCCCAGTCCTCCAGGTCAGGAACCTGGGTGTCATCCTTGATGCTTTACTCTTTCTCACCCCCACCCCATATCCAGTCTGTCACCAAGGCCTGTCAATTTTACCTTTGTAATATCTCTTGTACAGGCCAACTTCTCTTCTCTCACACTGTCACTTCCTTAGTGCGGGTTCTCATCACCTGACACTTGAACTATAGAAAAAGCCAGTGGCTTGCCATCCCTGCCTCCAGGCTCTCCCCACTCCAATCCATCCCTCATTCATCTGGCAAATTGATCTTTTTCTTTTTTCCTTTTTGGAGGGGGGAAGGTAGGGCAGTTGGGGTTGTCACATGGCTAGTTTTGTGTTAAGAGTCTGAGACTGCATTTGAACTCAGGTCCTTCTGACTCCAGGGCCAGTACTCTATTCACTGTGCCACCTAGCCACCCCAACAAATTGATCTTTCTTAAAACCCAGGTTCCCTGGGCAGGTCACCCTCCTCCTCCTCCTCTCACCCCACTTGTTATTCAATAAACTTGAATATATATAACTTCCAAGATCAAACATGAAATCCCCCATTTGGTTTTTAAAGTTCTTCATAACCTGGTCCCCTACCTTTTGTCTTCTCCTTACTACCCTTCACATAGTAGGAATCTGGTGACACTGGCATTCTTGCTATTTTTTGCACATAATTATGTATGTCTTCTTACTCCAAGCTGTCCTCCATGCCTGGAATGCTCTTCCTCCTGGTTTCCACATCCAGACTTTCTTGGCTTCCTTCAAGTCCCAACTGAAGTTTCACTCTCTTCAAGAAGTCTTCCCAGTCCTCTTTAATCTTAGGGCCTCCCTTCTGAGGTATCCCCAATTTATCATGTCTATCTATCTATCTATCTATCTATCTATCTATCTATCTATCTATCTATCTATCTATCCACACACACATATAAAAAATATATACATAGGGGAGGTCAGGTGGTGCAGTGAATAGAGCACTGGCCCTGGAGTCAGGAGGACCTGAGTTCAAATCCAGCTTCAGACACTTAACACAAAACTAGCCGTGTGACCTTGGGTAAGTCACTTAACCCCAATTGCCCTACCTTCCCCCCTCCAAAAAAAAAAGCAAATATATATACACATATATATATACATACACACATGTGTATATATGCATATATAAAAATACATACACACATATACACATAAATACATAGCTTGCATATATAGTTATTTGCATATTGACACCTCCCTCAATAAACGATTGTTGACTTGACTGACCAGATATTTCTAAAGCTTATCCATATTTTTAACAGTGATGTATCAGGTCACTTCTCAATTACTCATTAAATATCTTTCTCTTATCACCTTTCCCTGCTTCTCCTCTACCTCCTTGAAAAATAGCCTTCTGCTTCTAGAATCAGATTAATATGGGGCCCAGGGAAATTTCCTTCCCATTCTTCTGTTTATAATGGTAGCTGACATTTATGTAGAGCTTCAAAGCTTACAAAGTACATTTTATACATTTTCTCATTTGAGCCTCAGGACAACCTTGTGAGGTGAATACTTTATACTTCTCATTTTACAGATGAGGAAACTGAGATTCAGGGAATGACAATTTTAAAAAGTATTTGTTGACTGTTTATTATATGCTATAAAGAGATAAACACAAAAAAGCAAAGATAGTCCCTGCCCTCATAGAGTTTTCATTCTACAAGAGAGTAGTAGCTTGGGGCGGCTAGGTAGCGCAATGAGGGGTGGCTAGGTGGCGCAGTGAATAGAGTACCAGCTCTGGAGTCAAGAGGACCTGAGCTCAATCCAACCTCAGACACTTAACAAACTAGCTGTGTGACCTTGGGCAAGTCACTTAGCCCCAATTGCCCTACCTTCCCCCCTCCAAAAAGCAAAAAAAAAAAAAAAATGGAGAGAGTAGTAGCCAAAAAGCAACACCTTAGTCCTGAAAGTTCCTGGGATGGACCATAGCAGAGCAGATTGGCAATCCCATCCAGAAACGATGGTAGGGTCGATTGGATAATGGTTCCAGAAATGGAGTGGGAGATGGGGAAGAAAGGTGCCTAGGGGTAGCAATACACTTTTCTAAGGTGCAGAGATGGCCAGAAAGTAGGGAATGAAGTGAAGTAAGATTAGGTATGCCTGAAATAACACGGCAGGTGAGACAGGAGGCCTCAGGGAGGAAGTTCCAGAGATGAAAGGGTTGAAACTTCTGCTGTTAATAACTTGCCCAGAGTTATATAGCTAGTTAAGTCTCTGAGGCTAGATTCAATCCCAGGTCTTTCTGACTCCAGATCCATCACTCTATCATTCCAAGCTCTGTCTGCTGTACTTTACACATTCTTAGTCGACGCTCTGTGTGTTTATGCCAATCCATTCAGTGTTTTCTGATACTGGAAGATATTTACCTCTTGTATTATTGGAGAGAGCCAAGAGGCTCCTATGCTCTATCGAGTCATCTGTATAAACATTCTGTGACTCATGGGAAAAATCTACATATGTGAGTGTCAGGAATATTGACTTTCCCTCCCTACAGATTAAGACCTGGCCAGATATGATGAAACTTCTATTATGTTCATTTTCCCTAATTCTCTTCCCTCCCCATCCCCACCCCCATTGGAGCTGATTTCTGACACCATATTGGAATGGAGGCCAGAACTTTAAAAAGAAGGAGGGGGTGAAAAACTCTCTTCCAATAAATTGATGCATTTAGCACATATGTAAATTGTAGCCACCTTCACTTTAAAAAAAAATCATTTAACTCATTCTGCGAAATCCAGAGACTCTTCAAGCTTTCTTTCCCTTCTCCTACAAGCTTAGTCTAGGAACACTTCTTCGGTGAAAATGAGAAACTTTTGCACTAAACCAAAGTTCTAGTTTGCCTTGAAACATTTAATTTATTTAAAAATAGAAACGTAATCTGTATGTTTTCCTCCTGCTCAGCAGCTCTCTCTTTACTCTGGACCGACTGACTCATTAACAAATTAACATGTTGTGATTCTGCTGTGAAAAGTTGCAAGATAATTGTTACAGCTACAGTCCCGGGGCTCAGGAATTGTGGTTCCAAAACACTTTTATAGGCTACAAATTGGATGCTTTTCATATACGCTATCTAATTTTAATTAAAATTCACCCTGAAGCTATCCTCAACTCCTTTGAAGTTATTGGAGTTTTGTCATCTTTGGGTGGTGAACATTTTCAGACGATCTTGTCAAATTATGTACCCATGGAAACTGTTTTCCAACAGCTCCTTCATTATACAAGCTCCAATCTGCTGGAGTGTGATTTCAAGTAGGTTAAAGGGGCATTATCTCCACAGTGGAGTTCAGTTTAGGCTTAGACAAAAAAGTCCAGTCAGGAACGTTAAATTGGATGTGGAGGATTGGTACCTCCGTGGATCCTCTTGTATGGTCTGAGGAGTTTTCACTCTAATTTAGAAAGAACTAACTTCCTTCTACCTTCCCCACCCCCTACCTCCCTACCCCAATCGCAATTCTATTTCTCCCATCTATAAAGTGAAACTAATTCTAGTTTTCCCCCCACCTTTTAGAAAAAGATTGATGGGTAAAATTTAAATAGACTCGGGCTTCAAAGTTTTGAAAAGTCAAAAAATTATGTTGTCAAAATCCGCCAAACCAAACATCTCTTTCATAAACATGGTTATTAAAAAGATATTTGCAGGAAAGTGATCGTGGGTCCTTGAAGGCCATGCTGATGCAGGACAAATTCTGATAGAACATACTAGTTGGAAAAACTTTGATGGTCTGTGTGTCCGTTGTCCAAATGCCTATCTCACTAAGCTGAGAGAGGACCAAAGCATGGTCATTACTGCTGCCTTCCGTGAGGAGCCTTTCCTGATCCCTCCAGTTAATAGTATCCCCTTTCTTTTGAAATAACTTGGAATTATTTTGTGTGTATACATAATACATGTATGTATGTATATACAAACATGTATTTATTTGAGCACCTTTATGCCCCCAATAGAACGAAAGCTTCTTGAGGGCAGGAATTGTTTTGATTTTGTTTTGCTATCCCCATGGCTTGACACAGTGCCTTCCACTTAGTTACTGCTTAATAAATGTGTGCTTAATTGAACTGAAGATTGACTTCATTTTTCTAGTTAATGGGAAAAGATTCACTAAGAGAGAAGGAAGCTGGGATATGTGTCAGTACAAGGAGAGAACTGCCACACTAAGGAAAATCATATCACCTTAAATATTGAAGTAGAAATATTTTTAAAATAAGTACCATGGGAAAAATAATTATCAGCTGTACTGAACAAAAATTTATTAAGTATGCTCTACTTAATATTGGTCTAGAAGGATGAAATTCAATAATAATAATAATAACAATCCAGATCATAATTCTTCCACATCTTACTTGGTCAACAGCCCTTACAGTATGTTTTGATCTCCCTCCCAGGCCCCAAATATTTACCACTTTCTAACTCTTAGATTCTGTGAATCTAATGGAGGAGAAGACGTAAAAACATAAATTTCTTTGGAAAAATTCATATGACAACATATGAGCTTATGAGCCTTAGGGAAAAAAAAAAGCAAAGACAAGATTGGGAAGTACAATTAAGGAGAGATGGAAAAGGACTGAAGACTAGGCATCAAATGGCCTGGATTTGAATCCTGGCTCTATCACTTACTGTCTCTGCGTGACATTGGGCAAATCGCTTCCCCTCCTCTGTGCCTAAGGTTCCTCCTCTGTAAAATTAGGACTAGATGGCATCTGAAGTCCCTTCAAGCTCCAATGTGTCATTGATTCTCTGATGTCTTATGGCTCTAATTCACTTTACTTCAGTTTTCTGGCTGGTGAGCAGTGGCAAAAACACATCCTAGGCTTTGTGAGGCTTAATAAACAGTTGTGAAGTGCCCTAAGGTCATTGGATGAGAATTGCTCATTATTATCATTATTACTAGAGCAATTAATAATCCTCAGGGCATGACCACATAATGTAGAAGGAAGGAAAATGTCTGTTTAGAGCAGCAGAGAAGGCAAAATGGTCGCCACTAATCAGAGCTGACATTTATGTAGCTCCCTAAGGTTTGCCAAGTGCTTTAGACAAAATCCTCTCATTTGAGCCTCTCAATAGCTAATGATGTTAGTACTTGAGGCAAAATTACCCCCATTTTGCAGGAGAGGAAACTGAGACCCAGAGAATGAAAATGACTTGCCTAGAGCCACACAACTAGTTAGTATCAGAGAACAGTGTTTGAACCCAGGGTTTCCTAAATCTAAATCCTGCACACCCAAGAGAAAAGTCATATTGCCCTTTGAACCACTGGTATCTCTAAAGGGAAATTGCATTAGTTTAGCCTTTAGAGATAACACATGGCCCCTGGTGCTTGTTTCAGAGATTCAGAGAGAAGCCTATGGGACAGGAGAGAGAGGTTTACATTTGGAATTTTGAAGGGCAAGGTTTAATTCCTGCTCCTCTAACCCCTAGCTTTGTAGTTTGGGGGTGAATAATTTTATTTTTAATTAAAAACCTCTTTAAGCCTTGGTAAACTTACCCATAAAATGGAGATACTACTTGTATTCCCTATCTTATTGGGAAAAGAATGTTCTATAAATGTGAGTTATTCTTCTTCTTCAGAGTCAAAAGGGAACAGAGAAATAACACAGTGTGGTATAAAGAGTGCAGATTGGATCTTAGGACCTGGATTCTTACTTAACTAGCTGGGTGACCACAGCCAAGTCACATCACCACTGGCAGCCGGGTTTCTTTATCTATAAAGTAGGATTGATGAAACCACCTGCTTTAACTCACTTACAGGTAAGGAAATGCTTGGTAATCCTGAAAGTGATACAGAAATGTGAGTTATTATTTTTGACCTAAATCTTAAATATTATAATTAAGGAGACTGAGGTCAAGAGACTGCAAATGAGTTGACCCTCCAGATCAGTAGTATCTAAACTGTGATAGAAAGTGATAGAAAGATGGATGAAAGAGAGAAATAGACAAACAGATGGAAAGATTACAGAAAAATCCCTTCCCTTCCCTTCCCTTTCCCCTTCCCCTTCCCTTTCCCCTTTCCCTTCTCCTATATTCTACCCTATTATGCTTTTGCTCCCTTATCTTTAATAATTAATGGGGAAGAATGAACAGATTTGCTTTTTTATTTGAATAGTTTAGAACTTGAGTCTTCTCCCATTTGTTTGCAACAACTTTGCCCAAAAAACCAAAAGCCACAAAAGTCACCAAATTCACCTTTGGGGATACATTTATACTAATAAAATATTCAATACATTCTGAAGACTGGAAGGTTACTTAAGACGTGTTGCATCTTTGTGCGTGTGTTCCCTCTGTAGCTAAGGAACCAGTAAACCTTTCCTGGTCCCGGAGTCACTTTGTTGACTATTACTATCCTACACCACCCAACTACCATGATCCAATTCTGGAATAGTCAGCCAGGTGAGGAGTACCCAGAGCAGGGTGGGACCAGCTACCAATTGCATAACCCTTAGGTTTTCCAGTAAGATTTCAGGGAAAGGATCGAAGGCTGGAAAACTATGGGGTCAGTCTATGAAAGGAATTTGGGTAATTAAAAGGAAAATAATTTTCATCATAGTCTTATATCATCTGCTATTTCATGTGTGTGTACTTCTTGTCCTCCCAACTAGATTGTGAACTCTAGGAGGCCAGGATTTTGGTTTATATTTCCTAATTTTAGTCCATACTGATGATATGGTTTGATCATTTATATTCCCTGGAGAAGCATGCTTTGGAGACCAAGTCTGCACCTGCTTAGTTCTACCTTTTATACATACATACATACACACACACACACACACACACACACACACACACACATATATATATGTATATGTATATGTATATGTATATATCAGGGTACATGAAGTAAACTAGATGTTAAAAATCATCCAATTGAGCACCAGCCCTGGAGTCAGGAGGACCTGAGTTCAAATCTGGCCTCAGGCACTTACTACTTACTAGCTCTTACAAGAGCTATTTCATATTTGAAAAAGTTGGGCTAGTTGCTTAATTCCAATTTCCCCGCCTTCCCCCCTCCAAAAAGACACACACAAAAAATCATCCAATTGCTTTGATCCACGTGGGCGACCCACCTAAATTACTCAGGTCCTAAACCAGAGTTTGGGATTCATGTTAGTCACCTTTCCATGCTCACAATTCAGCCTTGCACGTTACACTGAATGAAAGTCTGATTTTGTCTACCAAACTACAATCATTTGTGTTTACTCCTCCTTCTCCTTTTCCTTCTCCTTCTCTTTCTACTTTTTTTAATTGTCTTCTTCTCTTCTTTGAAAAGGATGATAAAGGGGGCGGCTTGGTGGCACAGTGAATAGAGCACCAGCCCTGGAGTCAGGAGGACCTGAGTTCAAATCCTGCCTCAGACACTTAACACAAAAACTAGCCGTATGACCTTGGGCAAGTCACTTAACCCCAAATTGCCCTCCAAAAAAAAAAAAGGATGACAAAATTGAATCCAGCTCCAGTTCAGTTATCACCTCTATAAAGATGACTTCCAGGTCAACATATCCAGCCTTAAATTCTCTCCTGAACTCCAATTGTATGTTACCATCTTCCTGCTGGACATTTCTGTCTCAATCTCAAAGTCAACACATCCAAAATGGATGCCATTAAACCTTAATTAAACCCATCTTTTCTCTAAATTTCTTTTATTTCTGTGAAGGGCACCACCATCCTTCCGCTTACCTTGGATTATAACCTCGGAGTCATTCTTGACTTTTCTTTCATCACTCCTGTCCCCAACCCCATTATTATATCCAATAAGTTGCCATGTCTCATTGATTTTATATATACACACAGCCTCTCTTGAAATTATCTCTTCTCTAAATTAGCATAGGCTCTTCCTTCTTTGAAGTTCTCTTCTCTTGCCTGGAATCTTGTTTGAAAAAAAAAAAACCCTCCTGATTGGTCTCTCTGCCTCCAACCTCTTCCCTCTCCAATTTGTCTTATCATAGCTGCAAAGTTGATATTCATAAATTCAAAAATCTTTACTGACTTACTTAGTAGGACAAAATATAAAATTCATAGTCTGGCATATACGATCCTCTGTGATCCGACTTTTACCTACCTTATTTCATGTCTTTCCCTTTAATGGGCTCTCCATTCCAGTCAAAGGGGTTTGCTAGTTGTTAGAGGGGCATGTTGGTAAGTGTTTAACAGCCAGCTCTTTGGAGGGGCGGGGAGAATGTGCTTACACACTTTTCAATTTATTTTGCATCATTAACACTTTCTCCATCACTTTTTTTTTTTTTTTGCCTTTTGGAGGGCAATTGGGGTTAAGTAACTTGACCAAGGTTACACGGCTCTCCATCACTTTCTTAAGTGTGTGTGTGTGTGGGGGGGGGGTATCTCCAGTCGTCCTGATCTATATCTTGCCACTGGACCCAGATGGCTCTAGAGGAGAAAATGAGGCTGGTGACTTTGCACAGCCCTCCCTCACTTAAATCCAATTCATTTGCAAGTCATGGCATCACCTTCTTGATGCCAGGGTCCTCTTAGAGAAGGAAGGACAAACAACAACAATCGATCAAACAATCCACCAAGCAATCGATCAAACCCTCATTTGTAGTGTTGACTGAGGTGTGAATGCCCACACTGAAAATGTAACTATTATCTCACAAGTCAATGTGGACTGACTCTAGCATACTCCTGTGATATTCACATCCCATGTGCCATATCTCTGCTTTTGGATAGAAGGTGTCCCACACCTGAAATGTACTCCCCACTCACTTCTGCCTCAGATTTCCTTTCATCCTTTCAAGACACAACCAGCATTGGCTCCTACTGACAGGCCCTTCCTGATCCTCCCAATTGCTAATCACCTCTTGAAATTACTTTTATATTATATTCCATACATTTTGTGTTTCTTAGACACACACAGGTTGTGACTCTCTCGTAAAATGTAAGAGCTCCTTGGGGCAGAGGTTGTTTCTTTTTTTTTTTTTTTTTTGGTCTTTACATCCCTAGAGTCTTACACATAGTAAGTGCTTAAAAATTGGTTATTGAAATGACTGCCTCTTCCACTTCCTTCTCTTTCCCCCCTTTCTTCTCCCTCTCCTCTTCTTTCTCCTCCCTCTTTCCCACTTTACTTTTCATCTCACTAACAGAACAAAGGACCTCTCAAGAGAAAACCCGTCTAACCACAGGGGAGTCAGCAGAGCACAGTGGGAAGAGCATGCCTACAATCAGAAGACCTGGGTTCAAATCCTCTCTGTGGTCCTTACCGTCTGTGTGACCTTGGGCAAGTCACTTAAGTTCTGTTGGCCTCAGTTTCCTCCATCTCTAACACTATGATCCTGATTTACCATAAAAAACCCCTCCCCAACAATAAGGGGAATTGACAGCTTGATTTATTTTAGTCCCCTCAACTTGATTGTAGACTACATGATTTTTCAATCAACTTTTACTGACTGTTGTCAAATCCCCTGATGTGTATTTGGTGAGACAATGACAAGCAAGATGATATATGTCTACTGAGTTAATTAGGGTCTCCTATTAGCAGTCTTAGATGCCCCTCCAGCAAAGTCTTTAATGTTGATTGTGGTTGGTGGAATGATTTCTGAGAAAAGCCTACTTGAAAGAGTGATTCTAAACTCCTTCTGAGCCAAGGCTTGGGGAAGCCAGTTCTCCCAGCAGGAGTTCCAGACCCATGCAGGAATATATTGAAGGGAGCTGACAACAGGTACAGGGGGGGGAGGCAGGTCAGTGACACGAAGCTAGGTGAGTAGAGGGAACTCTCTGTGCTTCTGGAACACAGATTGCAATTGATTCAGCTAGAAGCAGAGTAGTGAAGAAAAGCAGCCCTGCCGTGGAGGCAGATCACCAGCCTTCTAATTCTGGCTCTGCTCTGGAGCTACCTGCGTGACCCCGTAGATGCCCCTCCCCCTCTCTCGACCTTCGTTTCCTCATTTGTAAAATGAAAGGCTTAGACTTGTTGTTCCCTTAAGTCCTCTTTCCAGCTCCAAATCTGTGATCCCATGACTGAAGATTCTGGAAATGACTGTTCACTGCTGAAAAGAACCAAGATACATTTTGCCAAAATAACTTATTCTTTGTTTTTTTTTTTTTTTAAATTAAGCCCTCATGTGAGAAAATCCAATCCCCATGTTTCTGAATCATTTATACTTAACTCATCAAACAGTGGCTCTTACAAGAGCTATTTCATGTTTGAAAAAGTTTTTTTGGAAAAAAAAATAGCATCTTAAATCCTTTTTTTTTTTCTTAGAAAAAGGAAGTTGGTTTTTGCCAAGAGTAAATGAACTTAAGTCCCCCAAAGTTCATATGGGGTTGAAAACCTCCTGAGCCCTGGAGGTTTGAATGAGTTCTCCAGTTGGCTAGAAACTCCCTCCCTCTCCCTTCCCCCACCCTCTCCTTGTACCCCCCAGGGCACCTACATTTCCCAGTGTCTCCCTTTCCCTTGGCATCCCACTGGTAGCTGTTGCTGGGAGGGGAAGCCAACTGGTGGAACAGCCATGCAGACGGGCCTGCCTCTCCCAGAGACAGATTAACACTACTGACATAAAAGCCAAAGTCAGGGCTTGAATGTCAATCAGCAGAAAAATAAATATCTCATAATGAGTACTTAAAAGGAGGGAAAAAACCTTGGCAGCTTTGGGGTTTGAAAGGTTTTCTGTGAGAGGGCTGACCACCCCGCTGTTCTGCTTAACCCTTTAATCTTCACCTCCCCCATAATTAACTGTGTCAACATGTGAATGACATATGTCTTTAAACCGGCAGCCAGCTCGTACTTGTTACCTTTTTAGAATAACTTCATGTATTGGTAATTATGCCTTTTTTTTGGAAGCCTGTGAACAAACTATCTGGAATATATATCTGGAAGCAGTCTGGTTCTTCCAAGGAAAAGTCTAGTCAGTCAGTCAACAAACATACATTTATTAAGCACTTATTATGAGCCAGGTAGCTGTTCTATTCCCTTTTAATTCCATTCTCTCGAATCCTTGATTGGAGAAGCTTCCACCCCAAGATGCCTTCTCTCCTGTTCCCCTCAAACACCCTTTCTGTGTTCGAGGTTCTGTGGGAAGTTCCAAAGATACGAGCATTTGAAGTAAAAAATCATTGTGGAGAGGGGTTACGCCTTTCTCGTCAACACCAGCAGCAATCGCTGAACAATTGCCAGCAACATGCACAGGAACCCCAGGAGTGGCAGCACCAACCTAATCCTGTATCCAGCCCAGTCCTCACCACCAGCCTGGGGGCAGCTGTCTTGAGTTTGTCCTTTGTTTTGGAAGAAGACCATGGCATCAGGGAATGAAGACATGACTTGCAGCTGACTTGATGTGAGGGAAGGAGGACTATGCAAGGTCACCAGCCTCACTTTCTCCTCCAGAGCCATCTGGGTCCAGTGATCAGATATGCATCAAGATGACTGGAGGTGGCCCAGGATGCAATGGGAGATCCTGGCCCTTTTAAGCCAAAAGGCCTGGGGGAAGTAGCTCCTATGGAGAAGAACCCATCCCCCCCAAAGCCGGCTATCTGCTACAACCAGGGCTGGCAAGTCAGCCTATCTGAGGCTGCAAGGCACCATGAGGAAGAGACAGGAAGCAGAATGTGCCAGGCAAGATAGAAAACCACCACCACCCACCTTGATCACCATTTATCCTCAGATCCTAATAAAGATAGTCCAGGATTCTGAACCCAAGAGCCCCAACAGTAGCCAGACTTTAAACTCAATGCCCTTGGCCATCATCTTGGGAAGTGACTGTTATGGCCATGTGGCTTGGCAACTTCTTGTACAAGATGCTTCAGGCATAGTGACTTCAGACCCAGAAAAGAACACTCGACACCAAAGTTCTTGGCACTGTTCAATGTCAGAAACTGTTATGATTTTATCAGTGGAAATGACATCAAAGAAGCATTAACATCTATTTTGCCTCTACACCCTGAAGACCAAGAGACCTTGCATGTGACTTAAGGATGAAACCTTCCATGTATATTATCTCTCCCTTGGATTGCAAACTCCTTGAGGGCACAAAATGCTTGTTCTTCTATTTGTATCCCCAGAGCTCAGGATGGTGCTCTTGCAAAAGTTATTGGGAGTCATATTACTTCATTCTTTCAGGTCAGTCAGTGATTTATTAAATGCCTTCTATGTGCCAGTAATACCAAGACAATCAAATTGTCTCTACCCTCAAGGAGTTTCCAGTCTAGTAGCGGAGATAGGCATAGACAGAATTAATCAAAGATTTCTTTTTACAAGTAGTTAGATTAGAGGCAAAGCTGACCCAAATGCCTTAAGATCCATCATCCAAGTTTGGAGACAGCCTTGGAGATTGCAGAGCACTCCAGGGTGATGTACTTGAAAGATTGCAGGACTTAAGTCATATGAAAGGTCCCTTGGTCCTCAGGATGTAGAGGCAAAATAGATGTTAACGCTTCTTCTTTCATGTCATTTCCACTGGTAAAATCATATCAGTTTCTGATGTTAAACAGTGCCAAGGACTTTGGTGGCAAGAGTGTTCATTTTTGGTTCTTAAGACACCTGTATGAGAAGCTGTCAAAAGTGACTTGAGTTTTAATTCCAGCTCTGATACCAGCTGTGTGACAAATCATTCTATCTCTCTAATCATCAGTTTCTTTAGGTGGAAAATGGGATAACGATACTTGTACTACTTCCCAGAGTTTCTGTAAACTTTAAAAAATTATTTTAAATAGTATTTTTTTCCAATTACATGTAAAGGCAATTTTTAACATTCATTTAAAAAAATTTTGAGTTCCAATTTTTCTCCCTCCTTTCTTCCCTTTTCCCCTCCTTAAAATGGCAAGCAATTTAATATAGATTATATATATGCAATCATGTAAAACACGGTTTCATATAAGTCATGTTGTGAAAGAAGAAACACACCAAAAGAAAAAAAATAGAAAAAATAAAATGGAAATGATATATATTTCCATCTATATTCAGACTTCATCAGTTCTTTCTCTGGATGAGGATAACTTTTTCCATCATGAGTCCTTTGGAATTGTCTTGATCATTGTAATGCTGAGAAGAGCTAAATTATTCATAGTTGATCATCTTACAATATTGCTGTTATGGTGTACAATGTTCTCCTGGTTCTGTTCACTTTTTCTTTTCATATTTCACTAATTTTCACTTCTGTTCTTATAGGTCTTTCTGGGTTTTTCTGAAGTCCACTTGCTCATCATTCTTATAACACAATAGTATTCCATTACATTCATATACCACAACCTGTTCATCCATTCCCCAGTTGATGGGCATCCCCTTGATGTCCAATTCTTTGTCACCACAAAAAGTGCTACTATAAATATTTTTGTGCATGTGGGTTCTTTCCCCATTTTTATGATCTCTTTGGCATACAGATCTAGTAACAGTATTACTGGATCAAAGGGTAGGCACAGTTTGATTCCCCTTTGGGCATCTGGAATTTCTTTAAGAGCAATAGGTAGAAATGTGAATTGTTATTATTTTTATTTCTAACCTTAGGGCTTGAATGTGAAAATGAGATTTCTGTGTGTTGGTTTGTTTAACCTGCAGTACATAAGCAATGATTACTTATTGAGAGAAGTGGTACGGAGGACACCAAGGACATTTAGGACCACAAAGAAAAATGAGGAGACATCTTCTTTTAACTTCTACTTGTTAAAATTCTTATCTTTATTTAATGTGCAGTTTGAGTGCCACTCCCCACATGGAACTTTCCTTGATCTCCTCAACCCAAAGTTTTCTCTCCTCAGTTTTTCCTAAAAATGTTTGTTCAGATCTTTCTCTTGTTCTTAGAATTCCATACTCTTTGTTCTCATAACATTCCATACTCTAAACACCTATTTCACAGAGTTGTAAGGATCAAATGAGCTTATATTTGTAGAGTGCTTAGTAGGTGCACATAGTAGGCTTAATAAATGCTTATGCCCTTCTCTCTATCTTGATGTATTCTCAAGTGTTATATTCTATCTTTGCTGTGTTGTATTCTGTGTTGGAGTATTATATTCTATATTGGTGTATTGTTAAGTAGTTATAATCTCGTTTTGGTGAGGAGAAAATATTTAAATCCTGAGTAAGAAGTATTTAAACCTGAGTACTGTGAATTAAGGGGAAACATCTTCTACCCAGAAAAAGTAACCTTAGAGGTCAAAGAAATAAAGTAAATAGAGACCCTTGTGTTGGCAAGGATAGGAAGAACTTGACTGACCCCATCTTGAAGAAGGTCTTCAGTATCTTAGAGATTTCCAACCCTGAGGGTCTTCCTCTCCCAGCTTGATTTTTTTTCCCTAATTAAAAGGGCCATCCCTTGACTCACTTCTTAAAGAGGCCTATTCACTGAATGGGTGTTACCTCACTTTAAGTGAATTCATGAAAAGGCCTAATCTTAAAAGGGCCAGGGTCTCCCATTGCATCCTAGGTCATCTCCAGTCATCCTGATGAATATCTCATCATTAGATCCAGATGGCTCTGGAGGAGAAAGTGAGGCTGATGACCTTGCATGGCCCTCCCTCACTCAAATCAAAGTCAACTGCAAGTCATGTCATCATTTCCCTGATGTCATGGTCCTGTTTGAAAAATGAAGGACGGACATAACCAAAAGCAATAACTTTAAGAGATTTCCAGGATGTTCTGATAAGATTAACAACAGAGAAAACACCCCCCTGGAACAAACCTGATCTTTGGCAACTACTGAGACCCTGAGAAGATTAACATGTTTTCTCCCCAAATTGCTTGACAACCTGTCCCTATTACTCATTCTCCCAAATAAAGTGACTGAGCAGGCTGGTAGGTTCCTTTTACTGCCCAAAATGTCCCCCTCAGGCTGTGTAACATCCTGTATATGTGTATATCTCACTTTGTTCAATGCATTGCTATCCACCTGGCGACCACTAGGTTAGGAATTCTCCATCAACCTCCACCAACCATCATAATGTTTTGTGCGTGGTAGACACAAATGTTTGTTGAATTGAATTATGGAAAGAAATGGATACTAGATGGACAGTCTTTAAGAGTTGCACTGAAATTTTAAAGGAACTAAAGGGAGTCCTTTGTCTGGTGAGGTTAATTTATTATGGAGGATTAGGAAGGTGTGGAGGAAATTATTCATTATGTTTATAAGATCTTGGCCTTGAATTTGTAAGAGACTTTAGAGGTCAACTGGTCCAACTTCCTTATTTTGCAGATGAGGGAACTGAAGCCCAGTTAAAGTTCATATGGCTAGTAAGTTGTAAAGCTATGATTTAAAACCAGGTCTTTTGCCTGTAAAATTAGTGCTTATTCCATAGTACCATGATGACAGCATGAGCCATTGGAATATGTTTGGTATTATTTTGCATAAACTATTTATCCCATAATTTGGAGTTTGTCTTCAAATATTTCCTTCCCTGAACAGACTTGAGAATGCTCAGTATCTTTTGTAAGTATAAGAAATGACAAGCAGGACGATTTTAGAAAAACCTGGAAAGATTTGCTTGAACTGATGCAAGGTGAAATGAACAGAACCAGGAGAACATTGTACACAGTAACAGCAATATTACACAATGGCCAATTGTGAATGACTTAGCTATTCTCAACAAAGCAACAATCTAAGACAATTAATTCTTGAGGGATTCATGATGAAAAATGCCATCCACCTCCAGAGAAAGAACTAATAGAGTCTGAATGCAGAACAAAGTATACTTTTTTAGACTTTATTTTTCCTGTTGTTTGGTCTGTGTTTTCTTTCACAACATGACTAATATGTAAATATATTTTGCATGACTGCACATGTATAATCTATATCAAGTTGCTTGCTTTCTCAATTAGGGGGTGGGGATAGAAGGAGAGAGAAAGAGAGTATTTGGAATTTGAAATTTTAAAAAGCAAATGTTAAAAAGAAAGAATGCTCAGTATCAATTCACTGAGGACTGATAAACAATAGTGAAAATTCAATCAGGCACATTAATACTTATCTTACAGTATAGTGTAGTGGGATATATAAGTGCACACCCCTGATGAGGGAAGATCAAATAGCTTTGTTTCCTTGGTTGTGATGGGAGATAATTAACATTTCATAACATTCCGCACTGAGGGAGGGAGAAGTGATGACATTGTAAAGACAAGTAAGACCAATTTGCAAATCAAATATTTTATTCTAATTCAATGTTTTGCTCTCCCTAGAATGTGCCCTTCCTTTCTTCTAAAGTGTATATCCTGCTTCCACCCCCAGTCTTATCCATTTCATGCTACTTCTCCTTGAAACTTCCCCAATCACTGCAGCTAAAAGTGAACACACTTTATCTCTCTTCTGAACTGCCCTATCTCTTTGGCAATAAAAGTTATACTGCCATATCATTCTCTTGAATGACTGTTAACTCTCTCTCTCTGTCTCTGTGTATATATACACACACACACACACACACGTATCTAAGCTTCCCAACTAGATTATAAATTCCTTGAAGGAGTATGCCTTATTCTTCTTTGTCTGATCCTTGAGGGCAAGATGGAGAGACATAGACTAGATAACAGTACAATTACTATCCTAACTGGTTGAATGACCAGACCCAAAGCGTAGTGATCCATGGTAACTTGGGCAGCAATCTCTAGTAAAGTACTACAGGGTTCTTTCTTTGCTCAGACACTATCAACTATTTTTATCAATTATTTATATAGAGGCATGGATAGCGTCCTCAGTAGGTCTACAAATGACACAAAGCTTGGTGAGACTGCTAACATATAGGCTGACAGAGATAAGCCTAATAAGATTAAATTAATAGGGACAAAAGCAATATACTATCAAAAAGTCCCACGTAAGTCCTGTTCTGGTACTTTACTATGAAATGGAGTCAACATCGTGTGGTGGAAAGAGCAATGGTTGTCCAATCATTGAACCTGTGTTTAAATCCCAGCTCTGCAATTTACAATCTGTATGACTTTGGGCAAGGCACTAAACCTTGTTGAGCCTCAATTTGAAAACCCTTGATCTGTAAAGTAAGAATGTTCAGCAAATTACATTTAAGGTCCTTTTTATTTAGGCTCCTGTGACCCCAGATCCTAGTGCCATTCAAGGTCCTCAAAGAAGGGGAGCTAGGTGGCATAGTAGATAGAGTGACAGGACCTGGAGTCAGAAAGACTCATCTTCCTGAATTCTAAACTGGCCTCTTACACTTACTAGCTGGGCAAGTTACTTAACTCTGTTTGCCTCAGTTTCCTCATTTGTAAAATGGGATGGAGAAGGAAGTGGCAAACTACTCCAATATCTTTGCCAAGAAAACCCAAAATGGGGTCACAGAGTCAGATATGATTGAAATGACTGAACAGCAGCAACAAAAGGTCCTCAAAGACTGTCCTAGTAGAGTATAAATTTTTGCAAGTTAGACAGACTTTGAATACCAATCCAATACCAGACCGTCCCATTGTCCGAGGTCCAGTTTACCTATGTATGGGATTCAGCCACATGTAGTGTTCACATCATGCCTCCATCTTCATCAATGCCATGCTACTTAAGTTTGACCCTAATGAGATTTAAGTCATATTTTTAAGATGCACTGGTGGCAGATTTGGTGACATCTGCTCTGACCCCTTTCTCCCAATTGGTTTATGGGGCTTGTCTCCACAAAAGGTTGCTGATAACATTGCCAAGGCAATTGGTGACTAGAAAGGGCTAAGGCTCACAGTGAAAAGCAGGCCCAAATTGAAGTTGTGTCTTCTGCCTCAGCCTTGATCATCAAAAGTCTAAAAGAGCCTCCCCAGGACAGAAAGAAGCAGAGAAATATTAAACATAGCAAAAATACCATTCTTGATGAGAAAAGCAATACTGCACAACAGCTGAGGCACCAGTCTCTGGCAAGAGATCTCTTTGGAGCTGTTAAAGAGATACTTGGGATGGCCCAGTCTGTTGACTGAAACATTGATGGCAGACAGCCTCATGATGTCCTTGATGATATCAATAATGGTGTTGTGCAAGGTCCAGCTGGATCCTACCATTAGAAGAACATGAAGAGTAAAGGTTCAAGCTTATGGCAGTAGAGAAGACAAAGAGCCAAAACACTTCAAAGGGTGCTAGAATTCTGATGTAGCCTTTTTGGCTCTAGAGTGGGCCAGAACTTATTTGCTTCAACTAAATCAATCTAAACTTTCATGAATTGAGATTCAGTGTTCAAATTGAGGGAAATGATTATCATTTTATGTATACTTCCTGACTAAACTGGGTTATCATAGCACTTCTGGTGCCATATTTAAGAAAGACGTTGATAAGTTGGAGGCTAGAGCACCAAGATGTTAGAGACTAAAAACCATTTATTTATTCATTACTTCTTCCAAAAAGTATGTATTAAACACCTACTATGTGCCAGGCACTGTACTTAGTGCTGGGAATATAAATACAAGCACAAAGAAAAGTATTCCCTGTCCTGAAGGAGCTTATAGTCTTTCTTTTTTAATGTAAATAGTATTTTGTTTTTTTCCAATTACATGTAAAGACAATTTTCAGCATTCAATTTTTTGTAAGATTTTGAGTTTCAATTTTCTTTCCCTTCCTCTCTTCCCCCCCAGTCCCCAAGAGAGCAAGCAATCTGATATAGGTTACACATGTGCAATCATGTAAAACATATTTCCACATTAATCATATTGTGAAAAGAGAAACAGAACGAAAGGGAAAAAATGAAAAAAAATCAGCCCCAAAGAATGTGAAAATAGTATGCTTTGATCTGCATTCAGACTTCATCATTTCTTTCTCTGAATCATCATGAATTCATGTCGAGTTTCTATCATGAGTCTTTTGGAACTGTCTTGGATCATTGTATTGCTGATGATCAGTCATAGTTGATCATCACACAATAGCACTATTACTGTGTACAATGTTCTCCTGGTTCTGCTCACTTCACTTTGCATCAGTTTATGTAAGTCTTTTCAGGTTTATCTGAAATCCCTTGCTCATCATTTCATACAGCACAGTAGTATAAGGAGTTTATATTCTAATGGGAAAGACAACACAAAAAAGGAAGCTGCAAAGGGTGGGAAGTGCTTGAATATGGGAAATAAGAGAGTGATGAGTACAGGCTGAAGAGGAATGAAAAAATGTTGAGACAGAGCAGGAGGTCCTGGAAGTAACATTCAAATCAGAGAAAGATGTAGCCTGTGTGGAGGATACTGTCAATGTCTAAATTCCAATACTGAACGAGCTTTCATGATGAAGAGGCTTCTGGGGCATATTAGAGAAAACCTAGAGTGCGATCCAGAGTTGAGGATACGAAGACAAAAGGTTCTGGACCTCAGGGAGTTTATATTTTAACAGCAGTTACACAAGGAAGGATATAGAAAATAAATACATTTTTAAAAAATACAAATAAGTACAAAGCACTTAACTAGAAGATTATTTGAGAGGAAGGCCACTAGTGGTTGAAGGGGTCGGGAGTCTTAAAGGCCAAGGTAAGAAATCAGTGAATTGCACTTCAGATTCAGGGGATGACCAGGGTGAAGTATGAAGACCAGATATAGGATATTGTGTATGACAAACAGAGAGATGGCCAATTTTGCTAGATCACAGAGTGTAAGAGAAGGCACAATGTATAATAAGACTGGAAGGATAAGCTGAAAGCAAGGTTGGGAAGAATTTTAAAAGCTAAGGAGAGGGATTTCATTTTGTTCTAGAGGTTATATGTAGAGGATTACTTTCCATGGAGGTGTCGTTGGAGATTTTCAAGTGTAGGTTCAATAAGCATTCGTCTGGAATATTGTTGTGATATTGTAGAGGCAGCCAGGTGGTGCAGTGAATATATAATGCTATGCCTGGCGTCAGTAAGACCTGGGTTCAAATTAAAATTCAGTCTCAGATCCCTTACTACCCTTGTGACCCTGAGAAAGTCACTTAGCTTCTCCCAAACTTAAATTTCTTTCATCCCTGAACTCTCTTCCTCCTCAAAAACACTTCCTAGCTTCTCTGATGCACCTTCTGCATCAGCCTTTCTTTGTCCTCGTTAACCTTAGTGCCTTCCTTCTGAAACTACCCTCAATTTGTCCTGTCCATATCTTGTTTGTACAAAGTTGCTTGCATGTTTTCTCCCTAATTATCCTGCAGGCTCCTTGAGAGCAGGGACTTTCACCTCCTTTCTTTGTATTCCTAGAACTATAACTTCCTAGAGCTTCCTTCCTTCCTTCCTTCCTTCCTTCCTTCCTTCCTTCC
>NW_027187360.1:12134260-12164068 GCF_028583685.1 Petaurus breviceps papuanus | reverse complement strand
CCCTTCCTTCCTTCCTTCCTTCCTTCCTTCCTTCCTTCCTTCCTTCCTTCCCTTCTCCCCTCCCTTCCTCCTCCTCTCTCCTTTCCTCCCTCCTCTGTCTCCCTCCTTTCCCTCTGTCCACATAGAGAATCCTACCCTTACCCGTGGGTGCTCTGCCCAAAGGAATATAAGTTTTGATCATGGAAACCTGACAAGGTATCTTAGGGTTTATGGGCTAGATTTCTTTTTGAAGGACCATGCCTTAAATCCAAATCACTCTGGCTCTCATTGATAGACCAAAAATAGGTCCCAATCCAGGCCTTACTTGGTCATTGTTTGGGCTCTGATGGCTCAGAGTGAGAGTGAACGTAAATAGCAATTGTTTCTATTTTGGTCAGAAATCCTGAGGGTCTTTCCTTCCCAGATTATTTATTTTTTGACTAGGTAAAAGAGGTCATTTTTTGCCTCATTTCTTACCTAGCCTTAATCACTGAATAGGCATTGCTTCAGACAAACTGAGACCTGGGAAAGACCTCAGTTTTAAAAGGTCAAGTTCTCCCACTGCATCTGGGGCCATCTCCATCCATCCTGATCCATATCTTACCATTGAACCCAGATGACCATAGAGGATAGAGTGAGGTTGGTGACTTTGCCCACCCCTGCCTCACTTAAATCCAATTCACTTGCACATCATGACATCACCTTCCTGATGTCATAGTCCTCTTTAAGAATGAAGGACAATGAACAAAGGAGAGCTATAGCACAGTGCTTAGCACATAGTAGGCACATAATAAATGCTAGTGAATGATTACCTCACAGATTTTTTTGAAGACCAAGTGAGATAACATTTGTTAAATTGTTTTGTAAAGTGCTATATGAATGCTATTTGTCTTCTTAGGGATCTATCTGAGGTCCCTTCTGACTCTGAGATTCTGAGATTATGTGACTGCATTTCTCATAGTAGCATGCAGTAGGAATTCAATAAATATTTGCTCATTGAATGTCATTTATTTTTACTTTCATTTTTTCCCACTCTCAATTATCTGATAGATTGCTCCTTGGTTCTTTGGAGTTCCATGTCCTCAGGATTCTGAGGGTTGGTCTCTACATGGATATTGGGTTGTTGTGACTCCTAAGAGAACAGAGAACAAACTTCACCAGCAAGTTTGTATGGAGGAAGGAGAAAACTCAATTCCTCCTTCCCAGGAGTGTCACAGGTCACAGGTTTTTTTTTTCCTTTTTTTCTGTTACGTTTAAAAATTGTAACAATGATAATGGGGGCAGCTAGGTGGCACAGTGGACAGAGCACTGAACTTGAAGTCAGAAACACTTATCTTCCTGAGTTCAAATCTGGTCTCAGAGACTTACTAGTTATGTGACCCTGGGCAAGTCATTTAACCCTGTTTGCCTCAGTTTTCTCATCTGTAAAGAGCAGGAGAAGGAAATGGTAAACCACTCCAGTATTTCTGCCAAGAACTCCCCAAATGAGGTCACAAAGAGTCAGACATGACTGAATGATTGAACAATAACAAAATCTATTTCTATACTAATACCCAATTATTGAGTGGCCATCATCAAACAATCTGGTACTTCCTAAGAAATAGAGTGTTAGATCAGTGGAAAAGATTAGGTACACAATGCACAGTAGTAAATGGCCATAGTAATCTAGTATTCCATAAACTCAAAGACTCTAGCTTTGGGGACAAGAACTCAGTATTTGACAAAAACTGCTAGGAAAACTGGAAAACAGTATGGCAGAAACTAGGCATAGACCAACATCTTATACTGTATACCAAGTTAAGGTTTAAATGGGTGGAGATTTGGACATAAAGGGTAATACCATAACAAATTAGGAGAACAAGGAATAATTTACCTGTCAGATCTATGGATAAGGGAAGAATTTATGACCAAAAAAAGATAGCATTTTTTGAATATAAAATGTATTATTTTAACTATATTATGTTAAAAAGGTTTTGCACAAACAAAACCAACACAACCAAGATTAGAAGGAAAGCAGAAAGCTGGGGGAAAATTTTTGCAAATAAAAGCTTCTTTTCTCAAATATATGGAGAACTGAGTCAAATTTATAAGAATACAAATCATTTCCCAATTAATAAATGATCAAAGGATATGAACAGACAGTTTTCAGAAGGAGAAATCAAAGCTATCTACAATCAGATGAAAAAATACTCTAAATCACTGTTGATTAGAGAAATGTAAATTAAAACAACTCTGAGCTACCACTCCATACTTATTAGATTAGCTAATGTGATAGAAAAAGAAAATGATAAATATTGGAGGGGATGTAGGAAAATTGGGACACTAATTTTTGTTTGTGGACTTGTGAATTAATTCAACTATTCTGAATAGCTATTTGGAAAGATGATCAAAGCATGATAAAACTGTGGATACCCTTTGATCTAGCAATACCACTATTAGGTCTGTATCCCAAAGAGATTCTTTAAAAAAGGGAAAAAGACCTACATGAACAAAAATATTTATAGCAGCTCTTTTTGTGGTGGCAAAGAATTGGAAAATGAGAGGATTTCCATCAATTGGAGAATGGCTGAACAAATTGTGGTTTATGATTTAATAGATCACTATTATACTATAAGAAATGATGAGCAGGATGATTTCAGAAAAAAACTGAAAAAAGTTACATGAATTGATGCAAAGTGAAGTGAGCAGAACCAGGAGAACATTGTACACAGTAATAGCAATATTGTATGATGATCAATTGTAAATCACTTAGCTATTCTCAGTAATACAATGACCCAAGACAATTCCAAAGGACTCGTGATGAAAAATGCTGTCTACTTTCTGATGGAGTTTGAATGCAGATCAAAGCATACTATTTTTACACTTTATTTTTGTTTTTTTTGTCTGTTTTCTTTCATAATATGGAAATATGTTTTGTGTGATTGTACATGCATAACCTATATCAAATTGATTATCATCTCAGGGAAGAGGGAGGAGAAAGAAGGAGGTAAAGAATTTGAAAGTCAAATACACAATAACTCAAAATTAAAAAAATTAATATTAAAATTGTTTTTACATGTAATTGGCAAAAAATAAAATATTGTTAAAAAAAAAACCCCAACAAACAAACTATAGTAACATTCTATGAAAGAACAGCCGAAGTGATTGAAGACCCATTTCTATGACTGGTGTCATCTTATCCTTTGTCTACTTGTGAAAAAAAAAAGCAAAATTAATGTACAAACAAGTTCCTCTATAGAGAGGTCACAAGGACATTGTAGTATAGTAAAGAGAACACTAGATTAGGGGGTCAGGTCACCTGTTTCTGAATCCCCTCTCTGCTGCTTACTAACTGTGACCTTGGACAAGTTACTCAACCTCTTGGGTCTCAATTTCCTCATCTGTAAAATGAAATGACCTCTAAGTCCCTGCTTAGCTCTAAATTTTTATTGTTATTGATCCATGATTGACCTAAAGTTCTGAGATACAATGCAATTCAAATTTAGTCCAATAAATATTTATACAAAGCACTATAGCAGATAAGTACAGGAGAACCCAAAGTTTGACATTATTGCTCCCTCTGTGCTTTTACTGTCTAGGAGTATCTCTTTCAATACTCTTTTTAATGTTATTAAAGCCTTGTCTAAGTTTCTCTTCTGCCCCAATGACTTCCCATTTAGGTTTATCATTGTATTAAATGTTACATTAAATTAAAGTAAATGTTGTATTAAATGTATTATCATTGCATTAAATATTTTATTATATTGTTAAGCATCCATATTAGCAACTCTTGCTCAAAAACTATTTACAGTTAAATTAATTGATTTCAACACAATATAATGTCATAACACTATTTCAGTCCGTCTGCTCAAGTCTCCATCAGAATTTTTTTCTTTCCTTCTCATTTACTTTTCCCTCATATAATTGTAATTACAGTGTGCTCTGGTCTTTGATTCTACTTTTTTATGATTTATATTATTTCATAAGTCTTTCCAGATTTCTTTGTATTCTTTCTGTTTGTTGTTTTGTGATGACATCATATTATTCCATAACAGTAATATGCCCAAACTGACTTAACCATTTCCCTTTTGTTGAATATTCATGTCTTGCTTCTGCTTTTTTGAAATTATATTCAGGGGTGTTCTGGAGACAGCTGCTACCTGTGAATGAATGAGTGTGAAATTTTCAGTTTGAGTATTTACATGGCAGAAATCAGCAAATCTATAAACCAGTGCTTGATTTATTGTTTTGTTGATTTTTCTAGACTTAAGAAAGGGATGGAAAAAATGTTAATAATTCAGATTAAATTTAAAAGTGTGTCCTGTGTACAATTGTTTCCCCTTGAGAGATAGTTGTTATATATTTACCAGTACACATGCTGCTACCTACATTGTGTTAATAGTTAACCTGTCTACATGCTCTATCCCCATCCATTCTCCAGCAGAATAGAAACTCATTGTGGCTAGAGACTGTGCCATTTTAATGTCTATATGGCCAGCCCCCTAGCATAATGCCTTGCACATGGTAGACATTAAATAATCTTTCACTGAAAACATACACAAATTTTTACAAGATGAGTATATCAGAGAAGTATAAATTTTGATCTCTTCCTTCCAGCTCTAAGCCTATGAACAAATATGAGTAGGAAATACGGAGGGGGAGGAGAGTGAGGGGAAAGGTCTGGTTGGTAAAAAAAACTGACTTTAGAGGATAAATAGATTTTTCTCTTTTAGGTTCTCATTCGGCAACCTGTTTTGTTTCTCCTTAAACACAGATGATCTTGTGAAATATTAAAAGGGCAGATTTTGGAGTGAGAATATATGTGTGTGCCATGATCAATTAATTGCAGATGTACTTAATAATACATATGCAAAAACCTTGGCTTACTGCTTGCACATAGAAATGACTCCATAGAATGCATGCTTTTGCAGGCTGCCTTTAATTTAGAGAACTGGGAATTAAAATCAGTGACTCCTCTTACTACAGTAAGAAATATCTTGAATGTACTGAGGCATGGGAGATAAGAGCTGTGAGCTGTGAACCATTCTGGAGCAGAGGAATGGTTTGTGGAGACAGACAAGTTTTGAAAATGACTTCTGACAAACACTGGGCTGTGTGGGGGATTGTCTGTTTTCACACTGTTTGGTGACCTTTGACCTGAACATACCACTTAAGGTCACCCGACATCAAAAACCACATTCAAAAGAATTCTTTCCAACAGCAGGTACTTACTGACCTAGATTAAGTTGCCTCAAACGTCAAAGCCCTAGATGAGAGAAGCTAAATTTGACCCAAATGACTTGGGGCATAAACTGTGACCAAAGAAATCGTATCACATCATACATTGCAAAGAAACCCAAGGCAGAAATTGGAAGGATAAAAGGGAAACTCAAATTTTTGTGACTTGGGGGGGGTGAGGGCTCTCACTACAATGAATATTCTCACATTGGACCTAGTGGAAATAAGACTGTGTTTTAGACTGAGGGGGTACCCATGCTTTATGCTGTTTGTTTTTTTTAATTGACAAAAAAGTGGGTTGAAAAGAAGGCAGACAAATCCATTTGCACTTGTTTGCTTCAGGCTTTTATACTATCTTAAAGGGCATCTGGTATGTAAAAATAATAGTCTACAAAACATTGACTATAAAAGAATTTTATTAGGGTGCTGAAGACTTTCTATATGAATTCCATCAAAAAAGGTGAGATCAAGATGAGAATATGAATTACAAACTCTAAAAAGAAGGCAGAGGATGAATAGACATTGTTAGAGCACATGACAAACAGGTTTTTTATTTTTAACTACAGGAATCCTTTCAAACAGGTAGACCAATTCATTAAGCAATAGTGAAGGCTCATAACAGTTATATGCCCTTGAATCTGTCAACACCAAAAATTCCTCCCAGTGAAGCCTATAAAACAACAAAAATCCAAAAATGGGATTAAAAAAATCTCTCCATGGGCAACATTCATATGTGTTCATACAACAACGTGTCCACAAAGAGGTATTTAAAAAAAATAACTGCGTTAGGTGAATTTATTTGTGGAAATGGAAGGGTTTATGATGGAAATTCAGAGTCAGGTCACTGCTACCAGAAAATACAGAAGGTTTATCCTTAAAGAGTCAGAACTTGGTGATCAATGTGGATTATGCAAGTGCTGTGGGTGCCCTACCACGGTCTTCACTTTCTGGATTGGCTCATTCCCCCCAGTCTGAACCCAGAAGGGTGCAATGGTTTCCCAAACAGGGTGGTGGCCGATACACAACTAGCTCTCTCAGGATTCTGGGAGTAACTGCTAGATGGCTATCAGTAACTGCTGAAGCTCTGGAGCCCACACTACTTCTCATTTGACAAATCAGCCAGCAGACTTTACTAACTCTCAATCAAAGCATTTAATGAACAGAAGACAAAGCAAGAACTTATGAGAGCATGACATTCCACTCATAAATCCATTGATGGGTGTACTTTCTCATCTTTGCATCTAGTGTCCTCGAGGGAGAATTAACATAAACTGTCAGGCACAGATATAGGGAACATGGGTTCAGAGCAACTCACCAATCTGAAAGCGCGGGTCAGTAATAGTCCATACAAAAAAGGTCATTGCTAGGTATTGCATTGGAGTTGGAGAGGTGGCCATGCTGCTGAGCTGAGTTGCTTCATGGCCAGGCAGCTCCACTGCTGAAGTGAGCTACTCCTCCTCTTTGTTTTGGGGTCATTTTGTGCTCATTCCAAAAGGGCAGAAACACTTAGCCTGAGACTTCAGAGATTTACTACTTCTGACCTCTGAGGGCAGTGGAACCTGACAGGTGCCACATGGCAAAGAGAGAGGCAAAGTCAGCTTTTCTAGGCAGAAGGTGGAAGTGTAGAGAAAGATAAGATGTTTCTTCCACCAGGCTCTGAGGTAGGTTATTAGACACCCCCCCCCCCAAGCAGGGTCATATCACTAAGAACCCTCACTTCTAACTCATACTGACTGACCAAATCTTCATTTATGCTATCTACACAATAAATAGGCAATGTGTGTTTGTCCAATAATCTCAAAATAGTTCCAGGGTTCAGTGTTCCCCAGCTTTAAACTCCAAAGTTCTCCTACAGGACCCTACAGTTATCTTTGCCCTGAGAAAGTGCCTTGTCTCTGAGGGTTGTTTTGTAGTTCTCTCCCCAGTATACAAGTCTGACATGTTACTTACTTTTTGCTTCTTTCAATTAGCAAAATTATCAAATTATGAAAAAGGCATTTTATCATACAAGGAAACCGTGGAGACAATGCATCACATCACTGTAGCTTGCAAAAAAAAATGAGCCTCTAGTGAATACATAAGGAGATAGGACTTGGGGCTAAATGCAGGTATCAAGAATTCTTTCATGGACTGATAGATGACAAATCCCCACACTACAAACATAGACCTCAAAATATAGAGAACTTGACCAATAAACTGTGCTGGAATTAGAATATTATCATAGATTAGACTGTTACAATTGCCTATTCATCATAAAAACTTAACAGTGTTTTAAAGAGATGTCACCAGCCCAAGCATTCATAATTGCCAAGCTACTTGAAATGAAAAGAGCCCTAACAGAGGAGATCAAAACCATCCGGCCTAGGAAAGGTATATACTAATGGAGGTGGACTTCCATTGAGCTTACAGAGATTGAACCAGCTTCCT
Source organism: Petaurus breviceps papuanus (assembly GCF_028583685.1). Classification (NCBI taxonomy): domain Eukaryota; kingdom Metazoa; phylum Chordata; class Mammalia; order Diprotodontia; family Petauridae; genus Petaurus; species Petaurus breviceps. The sequence goes on along the minus strand of NW_027187360.1, from coordinate 12,156,445 downwards.
AAGACTTTTATTCCACTACACAAAGCATTTGTTTAACCTGCCTGTACAAAAGGCTTTAGAATATTGAATATAGATAAACAATAGCAGTATGGTGACTTCTCCTAGGACCAGTGGATTGCTTTGACTGGTTAGTGCTCTTTCTGAATGAACTCCAGTTTTAGCTCAGCAAGTCAATAAAACAGTCATTTCTTCGCCAAATGTTTAGATGACTCAAACCAGTTATAGAATGCCAGTGCATGTTCTGAACCAAGGAGTAGGAACCTTCCGGGGCCTTCCCAGAAGCTCTTTCCCAGATTCTTCCACAAAGGCTGACAGCAGGCAAAGCATTCTCACATTCTCTGAGGGTGGAGCTCCCACTGGCCAGGCCCATGTAACTATCATAATAACACCAACGTACATTTATGTAGTTCTTATTCCTTATATAGTGCTTTCCTCACAAAACCCAAATGAGATATAAATAAGTATAAATGTAATATTATCCCCATTTTAAAGATGAGGATACGGAGGCTATAGAGGTGACTTAGCCAACATCACACCACTGAGAAGCATCAGAGCTAAGCCCAGAACCCATGTCTTATGACAAAAGTGCAGTGTGTTTTCTATCATCAAACAACCGATAAGCATGACCCTACATTTCCTCTTCCCACAATGTGTTTATATGTAGAATTCTGTGCAAATTGTTTGCAGTAAAGAAGAGAAAATTGAGTCTACAGGACTCCTTACTGTTAGTCTGAAATCTCTATCTCTGCCTCCTCTTACCATCACACCACATCTCTGGCTGGCTGACCGGAACTCTAGTTTGAAGTTAAAGTGGCACCGTGTCATCATGGATAGAGTGCTAGCCTTGAAGTCAGGAGGATCTGAGTACAAATCTTACCTCTGATAGTTATTAACTCTATTACTGCAGAAGTCACTCATTCTTTCCAAACCTCAGTTTCCTTATCTGAAAAAAAAAATGGAGATAATGATACTTATAATGCTCTCTTGGCAGGATTGTTGTGTTGTGTGACCTTGGTTGTGTCACTTAATCTTTCTGAGCCTCAGTTTCCTCGGCTGTAATAGCAGGATAACAATACCCATAGTCTTTGCTTTGTAGTATCAAGACAATCCATATAAAACATTTACAACCTTTAAAGGCCTAACCAACATCAGCCATTGTTCCAGAGAGTTCAAGCAGGGGAATGTTTTCTGTCTTCTAGAGTTGACCAGAGAAGTTGGTCATTAACTCATCATTTTTCTCAATAGCAAATTACTTGAATTTTGATGTGTCTAGGTTGTGGGGGATCCCTTCAATGGTGCAGATAGTACCCCACCCCTGTTCCTTCTCATTTTGAGTCATTCCTTTCTGTGTCATTCCTTAAATTCTCTATCAAGAGTTGCTATAATCAGCACCAGCCCTGAAGTCAGGAGGACCTGAGTTCAAATCCGGCCTCAGACATTTAACACTTACTAGCCATGTGACCTTGGGCAAGTCACTTAACCCCAATTGCCCTCTAAAAAAGCAAAACAAAAAAAGAGTTGCTATAACCGATATTGGTGCCCCTTTCATGGGGCACCTTTCACTGGCAGGAAAAACCATAAAAAATGTCTTTTCCCCCATTTCCCTAGATTTCCAGATTGTGTACATACATGCTCACTGGTAAATCATAGAGGAGTGGGACTTCACCATTCTTCAGTGGTGCCCGTCCTGTTCAAACCTGAACACAGCGTCTTGAACTTGAAAGATAAAACAGTTAAGCATGGTCTCAGTTGGCTCTCTCTCCCTACCCTGCCCCCACCTCACAAGCTGATTTAATGACTTTTGACAGTTATTTGTATAATCTGAGTTGTGTGGCATCAGTGAGATTTTTCTACTGGGGAACATTATATGAGAATGTTTTGACAGCTTTCACTGAAGGGGTGATATTTAATATATAACAGTTCGTAAAACATCTGAGAATACCTTTAGTCCTTAGTCATGATTACCTTCAGCTGGGGGCAGGGGTAAGAGAGTGGTGAATCCTATTTATGCTTGGCTATCTTATCATAGAGAAATTAATTTTTAATACAGTAAACTAAAAAATACCAAGAATTAAATAAAAATATTATAATATTAAATAAAATAATATTAATAATTAAAATAATATAAATAATATTAAATAAAAAATAAATAAAAGAATACCAAGAAAGGGGAGGGGTGTTAGGAACTTCCTTCATATGTCCTGCTTTATGAACCTAGCAATGTAATTTTGGGTAAACCTCTTCATTTTCTTGAGTCTCTGTTTCTCCAATTATATAATGAAAGGATAGGTCAGTCAGGGATGGAGAACCTGGGGCCTAAAGGCCTCAAGTGTAGCCCTTCGACTGAATCCAAACTTCACAGAACAAATCCCCTTAATAAAAGTATTTGTTCTGTAAAACTTAGATTAGGTCAAAAGGCAGCACCCAAGGACCTGGAGGGCCACATGTGTCCTGGAGGCCGAAGATTTCACTGTAATCTCTAAGCTCCCTTTCAGCACTGTATCTTGTGATCCCATGAATTTATTCACAATTAGAACTGTGGGAGGAAAAAAAGGTTGTCTGTGAGGTAATGAGCTTCCTGACCCTGGAACTTCTTAGGCAAAGGTTGAGCCCTTTCCTCTATCAGTAGGGAGGAAATGGGACTGAAACAACTCTGCCCTCCCTTTCAACACCAAAAATTCCATGACTTTGAAACTTTTTTTTTTTTTTGCAAAAATACATAGCATTTTGGGTGTTTGTTTATATAAGTTGTTGGTAACATTTAGAGGATGTTATTTTTTTCTGATTAATTAAATGAGGTTCTGAAATACCACTAAGAGCTTTCTCTGCCCCTGATTTTACTAAATGGATTTTTTTAAATCCCTAAGTCAATGAACTATCTTCCTTTAAAATCTTACATGAAAAGATACATCTTCCCCAGGCCCATACATCTCTCATTTTTTCTCTGTCATTGTTTGGATAATTTGCTATAGCTTTTCAGGTCTGTGATTTGATGTGGTATAGCATTTTAAAGTATGACCTGTATTAAAAAAAAGAAAAAATTAGATTCAAAACACTGTGGGAGGAGGGATTTAGCCGGGCTTTACTCTAATAAGAAAATGCTACTCTTTGTGAAGTCCTTCATATCAAAGGTAAGAGCCAGAATGGCCCTCAAAGATGATTTAGGGTTTTGAGTTCAACACCTGAAAAGAGAAAATGCATCTGGAGAAGTTGTGATCTACTCACAGGGTGTTGTTAGCCTCAAATGAAATAATGGATATAAAGCATTTTTTAAACCTTAAAGGGTGATAGAAATGCCATCATCATCATTGTCATCACTATAATAAATGTGATATTATTAGCTTCCAGTCACTGGTATCCAGTCTGGTGACAACTTCATTCCCCAGTCTTGTACTGCCCTCCTCTAAGAGCTTAGGTAATGTTTGCAGAGCTATTCAGGGGCATGCTGGTAAATGTTTAACAACCGACCTAGAGAGGGAATATATGCACACATTTTAAAGTTTAATCTTCATTATTAACACTTTCTTAAGTCTAGATGATAAACAAACAAGAGATCACACTATGATTTGGAGGGATCGTGGATCTCTGAGAAGCAAATGCTCACGCTGAAAATCTAACAATGGTGGGTTAGAACTGGCTCCAGCACAATCAGGCTTACTTGCCTAAAGTCTCACAGGAAGGAAGTAGCCCAGGCGGGATTCAAAGCCAGGGTTTCTGAATCTAAGCCCAGGACTCTTTCAGGTTAAGCCAAAATCACTAAGCATTTATTAAGCGCCTCCTACAAGCTGGGCACTGTGGTAAGGCCAAGATACAAAGAAAATTAAAAGACAATACTTGCCCCCAGGAAGCTTGAAATATAATGAGAGAGACACCATGCAAACAGCTACACACAAACAAGATGTATTCAGGATAAATTGGAAATAAACTAAGAAGGCAAGCACTAGCATTAAGAGAGACAGGAAGAAGGTAGGACTTTAGCTGAGACTTGAAGGAAGGCAGGAAAGCAGGGAGGGCTTAACAGGGAGGGAGAGCATTCCAGGCCAGGGGGACAGTCAGTGAAAATGAACCCATTTGTGAGATTGAGTGTCATGTTTGAGGAATCAAAAAGAGGCCATTGTCATTGGATCTAGAGTAAGTGGAGGGAAGTAGGGCATAAAAAGACTGGAAAGGTGGGGTAGACCAGGTTGTAAAAGACTTTAAAAGCCAAACAGAAGATTTTATATTTGTTCTTATAGCTAGCTTGGGCACCTAGGTGGTGCAGTGGCCCAGAGTCAGGAGGACTCATCTTCCTGGCTTTGGACAATTTTATTAGCTGTGTGACCCTGGGCAAGTCACTTAACCCTGTTTACCTCAGTTTCCTCATCTGGAAAATGAACTAGAGAAGAAAATGGCAAACTGCTCCAGTAGCTTCACCAAGAAAATGCCAAATGGGGCATGAAAAGTAGGACACAACTAAAGAAAGATTGAACAAGAACATAGTTAGCAAATAATAAGTTTATTGAGTGGGGATTGGGGTGGGGTGGTTAGTCTAGTACCATAGGAAAATCATTTTGATAGCTGGACAGGGAATAGTCTGGAGTGAGGAGAGACATGAGAAAGGGAGATGAAACACCAGGCTCTTACAATGATGGAGGGAGGAGGTGGCAAAGGTCTGCACCAACGTGTTGGCAATTTAAGAGATTTTGCAAAGGTAGAATTGATGGGACTTGGGAAGAGATTGGATATGGGGGGTGGGGTGAGAATGAGGAATATAAGACAATATCTAGATGTCAAGCCTGGGTAACTGGGAAGATGGTGGTATCCTTCATAGTAATGGACATTAGGATGAGGGGAGTGTTTTGGGAAATCCATAATGAGTTCCATTTCCATTACACCAACTGGAACAAGCACCAAGGAATTCCCAAATCATGACCTGATTCTTACAAATGTGAGGAGGTCATTTGACAAATTCTGCTTCCCAGCTGCATTAAGGGAATCACAGGCCTTAAACTCTGGCAGTTTATAGAGCCCTTAGAACCAATTCACTGACATTTAGAATGAGGAACAAGTGTAATCTGGAGCAACTTCATCCCATGGTCCTCCCCTGGATGTAGCATGTTTGAATAACATCTAAAAGTCCTGGCCATCTCCCTCCTCCCTTTCTTTTTTGAAAGCTGTCCACCAGTTGTGATCACCACCCCTCCTCACCTTTCACCTTCTTGAAATTCCTACCTCCAGCCTAGGCTGGCTCAGGTGCCACTTGCTCCATAGTTCCTTTCTGATTCCCGGCTTCCCCGCTCCCCACATTACTGTGGACTAACACTACATATTACCTTTGTCTGTGTTGCTCCCCAGTAGAATGTAAGCTCCATAAGGGTAGAAACTGCCTTGTTTTCATCCTTTTATTCTCAGTGCCTTGTATAATTTCCACTAAGCAGTCTATTATGTTTAATGAATGTTTATGTACCTCTCGTCTCAAAGGACTATTTGCATAAGACTCCTCGTTGGTGGGGATTGATCACTGCATGCTTTGTGCCTGGGTGAGGGGCAGTGATGGTTAGAGCTGGGGAGAAGGGACAGCTTTGGGTTTGTGGAGTATTGAGCAATCAGCCTCCACCAGTGAGAAGAATCTTAGGCAAATAGCGCTGACTCTTATTAAGTTGAATCAATGCTTCTCATTATGTCTGGAATATTGTCTCCCTCTGCTTTTTCTACTCTTGCAGTCTCTACCTTTTGAAATCCTCAGCCCTAAATACCATCTCCTCCGGGAAGATTTCCCAGATTCCCACAGTGGGTAGTGATTCTTCTCCCCACCTTGGCCTTCATGCAGCATTACTCTACTTATTTTCATTTGCTGTGTGATCCTGGGAAAGTCACCTGAACTCCCTAGGACTCAGGTAGCTGACCTATAAAATGAGAGACCTGGACTAGATAATTTCCAAGACCCCTTTCAGTAAAGGCCCTGTGAATCCAGAGCATAGTTTTGTATGTATGGCAGTCATTTGTCTTACTATAAGACTGGGAGTTACATAAGGAAGGAAGGAAGCAGGTATTTATTCACTGTGCTGAGCACTTTACAAATATTACTGTATCTCGTCCTCACAACAACCCTGGCAAGTAGGTGCTATTGTCATCTCCACTTCACAGTGGAGGAAACTGAGGTAAACAGAGGCTATTCACCAAGCTACCTCTGAGCGACTAGGGACTTCTGAGGACAGGGACTCACTTTTATTTAATCCTTGTTTCTCTGTGACATGCATAGAGTATTTAGAATTATTGATTTAGAGCTGAGGAGGAATTTAGAGGTTCTCTAGTCTAACTCTTTATTTTACAGATCAGGAAACTGAGGCCCAGAGAGTTTAAGTGGCTTTCTAAGCTAAAGCTAATATATAGCTAGTAAGTAGCAGTCAGGATTTGAACCCAGGCCTTCCAGTGCCAGAGCTAATTTTTTTCCACTATGCCACAACACCTTCCTTGCAAAAGTTTAATACTCTTTTTTTTGTTGTTAAATAAGCTTGTCCTAGGTTTCAAAACTAGATAGCAGCAAAGTCAGGATTGTAAAGCAGTGTCCTGACTCACATCAGGGCTCTTTCCACTAAAAGGGAATAAGTTGCTACTACCTGCAGGGAAAAAAAGAGACCACTTGTTAAATATTGATATATTAAAATTAATTTTAAAATAAAAAAATTAAAATATTGAATATTAAAATAACACCTCATATTCCTAGAGTATTTTACTGTCAAAGGATTGTAGATTTAAAGGTAGATGTAAACTTAGCAAGTATCTAGTCCAACCCTCTCATTTTACAGAAGAGGATGCTGTAACTCAGAAGGGTTAAGTCCCTGGTCAGGGCTGCACAGCTAGTAATAATGACAATTCAGACTCAAACCTACATCTCCTAACTCCAAATTCAGGGGTCTTCCCACTATGTTGCTAAGCAAGGAGTATTTCTTTAAAACTAGATTTGTAATTTTTGTTTGTTTTGAGCCTGTAACATTGTCCATGGGAGGGGATCTTCCTGGACCAGGTTAATAAAGTTTGTAGTAAACCTGATTCTTCATTTACCCTGACTATGCACATGGGAAAAAGCAAGTGGATGAAAGATGTCTTTTGCCCAAAGTATGACATGAAATTGGACAGACAACCTATTGACAAGTATATAACTGGGAAAGGCAGTGCAATTGGACAAAAAAAAAATGGACCTAGAATTAAATAGGAGTAGCTGGTTTGTGTTCAGGAAATGGTAAAGTTTCTTTAATACTATCAAACTTCTACCAGATACAACAACTCATCTTCTCGATACTAATATTCTGCCAATGTTGTTCTGACATTGCACAGCCATCTGGAAGAAACAAAAATGATTATCCCACAGAAGGCAGTGGCAGGCCCAGTTAGGGCCCCAAAGAGATCAAATGAAGCACTTTGAAGGAGACTAAAAGTATGATGGGGAAATGTATGATTCAAAGGATGACAGGTGCACCAGTCAGAGTGCTCCACTGGTATACTTTCCAATTTTAGAAGGCTAGGCAGTCAGTCCGCTAACATGTTGGGTGGTTGACCAGTATTGAATTTATGGGCTGGGTAGACAGTGATGGGTTGCCTTATGCAGACTTCTTACTCAATCTGTATTCGTCTTTATTGTTGGTCAAAATAACCAAATCGATGAGATCACAGCTCCATTTAAGCATCTGAATAAATTCAAGTTGTATAATTCTGGAAGGAGCAGGCCACTCATTGAAATTATGGGTCGTTTACCTAGCCCCTGACTATTCTAGTATACTCAGGAAGCCTAGAAAACATGAAATTTTCTCCCCAGGCTACACCAGTAAGCTCCAGGGAATCCTAGAAAACATGAATTTGTCACTGCAACCTTCCACTCCAACTTCAAAGGATCTTAAATCTCTTAAAAGGATTTACATTTAAGCCCTAGGGAATGGGGGCAAATGGGCACCTACAGAGATCTTCCCTCTAGCACAATTTGTCAAATCTTTTTGGCTACAGATGCAAACCTGACTTTCATAGACTGATGGTCTTCCGTCATAAGCTGGAAGAGACCTTAGGAATCACTTTCTCCCATTGTTCTCTGGGGTTTGTGGTAGATCGTTAAAATGTTCTGTAATGAGCAAAGTGCACCTGACCTAGTGATGCATTCCAGGGTAGCCCAGCTCAGATACATTTCCCTGTGTTTATATTGAATACCACCTATAAGTCTTACTCAGATACATTTCCCAAAGTCTACACTAAATGCCATTTTATTGTTTTTCAGTCATTTTTCAGTTATGTCCAACCCTTGGGGACCTGATTTGGAGTTTTCTTGCAAAGATACTGGAGCAGTTTGCCATTTCCTTTTCCAGCTCAATTTTACAAATGAGGAAACTGAGGCAAAAAGGGTTAAGTAACTAGTCCAGGGTCACACAGATATTAAGTGTCTGAGGCCAGATTTGAACTCAGGAAGATGAGTCTTCCTGGCCCCGGGCCTGGCACTCTATCCACAGTACTGCCAAATGCTGTCTACAACAATTTCACTCTGGTTCCTCCTCATAGACTAGTTTTGTAGTGTATGTTTATATCCTTACAGGGGAAAAAATTGCCATGCCTTTCCTCTTAAACTTCCCATGGCTCTTAAGGCAGGCATGCTCGCAGGTCTTGGGCTCTGATGTAAAGTAGCTGTGTTTCATTGGAAAAGTCATTTAACTCTGTGGGTCTCAGGGTCCTCATCTCTAAAATGAGAGGGCTGTTAACAAGATGAACTCTACGGACTCTTCCAGCTCTAAGAGTCTACAGCTTTATAATGTTGTTTCTTTGATAAAAACAGTTAAAATCCATAGACGTCTTTTGTTCTTTGCTGCCTGCATTTAGCTTTAATGACAACATGCCCCATAGCCCAGGACTAACTAAATTATCGTTTTTGAAATCAGGCCCTTTCTGTTCTCTTTTCCCTTTCTTGTTTGCCTTGGAGCGAGACTGAGCGATAATGTGAAATAGCTGCTCTCAGATTGGCAGCGGTTTCTTTCCCTCCACTCTCGGTTCTAGCTCTGGGCGAAATGGAGGTGTGTGCAGAAGGGTGGACTTTGGGGGCAGGTCTCGGGGCCTGCCATAGCCCTGCTCTGGTGTGGGGCCATAGATGGTAAAGAGAGAAGGACTTCTTCGAACCCAGAGATGACACATTTCCCTTTGAGCGATGACACTAATCCCTGCTAAGGAATAAAAAAAAAAAAGCAGGGGCTTTACAACCGATGACAGAAAGACAGACGAATGAATTTTTCCTGTCTGGCTTTCAAGGGCAAAGGAGCGGAAATGAAGAGAGAGGAGAGAAAAGGGGTCCTCTGTGGACCCCTGAGGCTAGGCTGGGAATGAGGAGGGAGAAAAATGCTATCTGACATTTATGTGGAGCTTTAAGATATACAAAACACCTCACATAAATTATCACATTTGATCCTCAGAGAAAACCTGTGAGATTAGACGAGGCAGGTATTATTATCTCCATTTTACAGATGAAGAACTTGAGGCTCAGAGAGGGAAGTGATTTACTCAGTGTCACATACCTATTAAGTAGCAGAGCCAGAATTCAGACCCAGGTGACGTGACTCTAAATCCAGGAATTTTTCACACCTTGTCTATGATGCTCGTCTGGATAAAGAGGCATCTTTCTTGGTCTAAAAAGTATCCTCACAATCCTGAGTATATTAACTGACTCAGTTATTTTATTTTTGCAGAGGGGAAGGCAAGGCAATTGAGGTTAAGTGACTTGCCCAAGGTCTCATGGCTAGTTGTGTCTAAGGTCGAATTTGAACTCAGGTCCTCTGGACTCCAGGGCCAGTGCGCTATTCACTGAACCACCTAGCCACTGCTGACAGAGTTAGTTAAATAAAAGCCTCTGTCTGAAAACTCTAATTCATAGAGCCATTGATTTAGAGCTGGGAGAGTCCTAAGAGTTTTTCTAGCCCAACTCCCTCATTTTATAGATGAGTAAAGTACACTAGAGAAGTTAAGTGATTTGCTCAAGATCTCACAGGCAGCGAGTGGTAAAATAGGGATTTAAACTTAGGACCTGTGTGACTGCAATTCAGGATTCTTTACCCTGTGCCACACTCGGACAATTCACCAAAGGTTCATAGAAAGTTAAAACTGGAAGGAATGTTAGGTCACGAAAAACAGAATGTCAGAGCTGGGTAGGGCTTAAGAATAGAAAAATCATGTCCATTTCCATGGAGCTATAAGATTTACAAATATTTCCTTAGAATAACTCTGTAAGAGGAGTATGCATATTAGATATATCTTTCAGATGAAGAAACAAAGTCAGAGGAGTTAAGTGACTTGAAGGCAGCATGATATATCAGAGAGAGTGCTAGATTTAGAGCCAGAGAACCTGGGTTCCAAGCCTTCCTCCACTACTTACTAGCTGTGTGATGTGGGCATTTCAGTTCAACTTTCTGGGCCTCATTTTCTTTATCTGTGAAACGAGATGAAGTGGAGCTGGACTAGCTGAACGTCCAGGCCCCTCCTAGCTCCAGACCTAGGATCCACGTGACTATGTCGAGTTGGAAGCATGAGGCCCAAACACAAGTCTCTTGACTTCAGGTCCCAGGTTCTTAGCACTCCATTCTGCTTGGGCCAATCGACCACAACAGACTGGCTTATAATGGGACAGAATGAAGAGTTTCTTTTTATTAGCTGTAGCATTTTGTGTAACACTCACTCATGTCCAAACTCAGTCAGACCTAAAGTTTTTCTACTTCTTTTAAGAAAGAAAGCACTATCAGAGGCAAGGTTGGGTATGTCCCCAGGGTGCATCTTTTCAGGAGTATGACTTTCAGACTGGTCTTTGAAGCATAAAGGTTTGTCATACTGTTGGTTGTTTTTTTCAGTCTATCCAACTCCTGGTTGACCCCATCTGGGATACTCTTGGCAAAGATACTGGAATAATTTTACATTTCCCTCTCCAGCCCAATTTACAGATTAAGAAACTGAGGCAAAGAGGGTAAAATGACTTTTCCAAGGTCACCCAGCTAGTAGGTGTCTGCGTCCATATTTGAATTCAGGAAGAGGAGTCTTCTTGACCCTAGGCCTGGAACTCATTCCATTGTGCCACCTAGCTACCATATAATAGGGTATTTATAGGATTGAAATGTATTTTTTGATAGACTCAGTCTAAAAGCCACTTTTTCTTTTTTTTTTTTTGGAGGGGGGAAGGCAGGGCAATTGGGGTTAAGTGACTTGCCCAAGGTCACATGGCTAGCAAGTGTTAAGTGTCTGAGGCCGGATTTGAACTCAGATCCTCTGGACTCCAGGGCCCATGCTCTATTCACTGTGCTGCTTGGCTGCCCCAAAGCCATTCTTTCTTAAGTGTAATGGAAAGAGTGCTTAATGCAGAGTAAACACACCCTGGGTCCAGCAGTCTGACATCACAAGTCACTTCTGTTATCTGATTTTTCTGTTTCCTCCTCCATAAAATGGGGAGGAAGTGTGGGATTTGAATAAGCATCAGCTTAGGCCTCTTGCAGCTCTAAATCCTAATGTTCCCAAAGCTTGAAAAGTGAGAGCTTGTTTCTTCTGAACACACTGACTTGTTTAAGTGAATGTGTCTCCTCGCAACCTGTACACAACACACAGCGTCTTGGGTGGAAGGGTGGAGTGCAGGGATCTCAGTTCTCTTTGGCATTTTCTAGGCCCGCTGTTGGTATTGAGTGTTTACTCAGTGTTACAGTCTCGGGTGACTGGCCCTCAAAGGAAGCCTCAGTTACCCACAATCGGGGACTTGACAAATCGTGTCCTCACATGGAATGTGACACTGCTTTCCCCTGGCTCTTAGGTAAACGGATCAGCCGTAGCATGGCCTGGGCAGGGCCTTGGGGCTGATAAATGATGGTGTTTGTTCTCCTGGTGAGTAAGTTCCATAACATTCTGCACGGGTGCTTCCTCTGAATTGTACTGTGCCAGGTTTTGCGGACCAGTGAAATCGTGAAACCTATAATCGTAGAACTCTAGAGCTGGAAGGGATCTTAAAGGCCTTAATTTTACATATGGAGAAACTGAGGCCAGGAGAGGGGATGTGGCTCACTCAAGGCCACAAAGTTGGTAATGTAGCCCCAGGACTCAGACCCAGGATTTCTGCTCCCAAGGTCAGAACTTTTTCTACAATACTTACCACTCTATTTGTTTTTCTTTTAATCTCAAATGATGGTGAGGAATTCTCTCTAATGACTGACCAGGTATTAACTGCTTTAGTGACCAGTTTTGTTCTTGCTGTTCAGTTGTTTTCAGTCATGTCTGAGGCCTCATTTGGGGTTTTCTTGGCAAAGATACTGCAGTAATTTGCAATTTCCTTCTCCAGCTTGTTTTACAGGTAAGGAACTGAGGCAAATAGGGTAAAGTGATTTGTCCAGAGTCACACAGCTAGTAAGTGTCTGAGGCCAGGTTTGAATTCCCAAAGATGAATCTTCCTGACTTCAGACCCAGCACTGCACCACCTAACTGTCCCTTAGTGACTCTAAGATCATAAAATTGAGAGCTAGGAGGGACCTTAGGGATTGTATAATCCAACTATGAGTGCCCTGGTCTCAAACTGTTTCATGAAAACCAATTGTTAAATTTTCAGTGTTAGCATTTATACCTCAGATATCACAAATCAAGACTGATTTATTGTTTTGTTGATTTTCTAGACTAAAAAAGTGATGGAAAAAATGTTAATACTGCATGTTAAACTTAAAGTGTGTCATGTGTCATGAGCTGGTTGTTAAACATTTACTAACACATCCCTGGGTCCAACTCTGTCATTTTACAGATGAGGGAACAAAGAAGGATAGAAGTAAAATGAGATCAAATGAACCAATGTATATAGGGCAATTTCTAAACTCTGTAGTGTTATGTAAATACCAGTTATTGTTATTATTATTGCTTAAGGTCACATAGGCAATATAGGCCAACATCAGAACTTGAATCTAATTCAACACACTTTGTCCAAATAAAACAGTTATGTTTTCTGGTAAGTTTTTCTAGTATTCTTTAGTATTATCTGGCCACCTTAGCAGAAAAGAATCCAGAATGACAAGGCTTCTATAAAAGAGAATTCTGTTCTTAAATTGACTGTTGTACTATGGGATCTTAATTTGCACAGTGGATGTGTGTCTGTCCATCTGCTTCTCAGAGGAGTCACTGACAATCTTAGCTATCTCCTAGACACCATATTTATCCTATCTTCTATAATCTCAGGAAAATTAACTTTGTAGTTGCCATAACCCAGAAGCCTTTGTTGATTAATACCAGGTCCCAAAGTGTGATGCCAAAATCATTCATGGTATTAGAGGAAACCCTTCTGACACTCACGACTGCATGACAAACTTAAAAATGTCCTTTTCTAAAGTCTATCCTTCTGCAAGCATAATGATGACAATTAGCATAACTCATTTTACTACCATTGCACTATAGCAACCCTATGAGGCAGATTGTACATGTATTAATATCCCCTTTGTATAGATAAGGAAACTCAGGACCCAGGACAGGTTGTATGATTTACCCAATGTCACATAGGTAGCCAGAGCCAGGATTTGAATAAGGGTCCTCTGACTCCAAATACAAGATTCTACTATACCAGACAGGCCACAATTTGGAATAATGTATATAGCTCTGAGCTCCCAGAGGAGGGAGACTAATATGATAAAGGACCTTGAGAGCACACCATATGAAGATTGGTTGAAGAAACTGGGGATAATTAACCTGGAAAAGAGACTTGGGGATGAGAAAAAGGTCACTCTCTTCAAGGGTTTGAAGGGGGATTAGCTTTGGAAAGAGATAAGAGCAATGCAAAGAAGTTTATTTAGGTAGGGAGAGGAAAACACTCTCCCTGACATTAGAGCTGTCCAAAAAGGCAATGGATTCCACCTCAGGTGGTGGTAGTGCCTATCTCTTGAGATTTTCAAGTAAAAACTGGATGATCATTTATGGGTATGTCATAGAGAGAGTTTCTTGCTCAGTTTGGATTAGATGGCTTACAATGTTGCCTTCTGACTGACATTCTTTTACTAAGTTCCTGTAAGGGAAGAAAAAGCAATAGATATTCCTATCCCACCCATAAGGGGCTTCTTTCCATCCATTTGATTTAATAGCCATTTATAAAGCTTCTGCTATATGTAAGACTATGTGCTAGGTTTTAGGAAATAAAAGTGAAATAAAGCATAGGTCATACCAGGAAGAGAAGAATAAGAGTGGTTTCCAGGTGGTTGAAACTAAAGATAAGTAAGGCAGTAGCTAGAGATGACAGAGGGTGATGAAAATGCAGAGGGCACTTGAAACCATGCCATGAGATGACTGGTTGAAAACACTTGGAATATTTAGCCTGGAAAAAAGAAGAGTTACAAGGGATATGAAAATTGTCTTTAAGTATCTGAAGACCTGGTATATGTCTCTCTCTCTCTGCATATATATACATATACATATATATACACACACGTACATATACATAAATATATACATATGTATTAAAAATATATATGTTTTTGGAGGGGGAAGAGGAAAATTGGAGTTAAGTGATTTGCCCAAGGTCACACAGCTAGTAAGTGCCAAATGTCTGAGGCCAGATCTGAACCAAGGTCCTCCTGACTCCAGGGTCAGTGCTGAAGACCTGGTATATTAATAACAGATTGGATTTGTTTTGTTATCAGCATAGGGCAGAACTAAAAACCATAGGGGGTTGTATAAAATTAAATTTCAGCTAAATATGAGAGAAAACTCTAACAGCTAAAACTTCCAAACCTGGAATAAGTTACCTCAGGAAGGTAGTAAATGATTTAGAGTTCTCTGGAATTGTTAAGACAGAGGTTGGATGATCACATGGAGAGGGGATTTTTGTTCAGGTTTTGGATGGATTAAATGCCATCTGAAGCTTCTTCCAACATGAAGATTCTATGATGCCTAGAAGATAGTATTGGGCTCAGGGTAGTTGACCAGTATAGCATGCACTTCAAAGAAAAGATGCTCAAGTGATGGTGGCCATCACTTGATGATGCTTGATTGATCAGTACTATAAGAAAACTGTGTTGGCCATTGAATGTGGACTCAGAGAACTTGATCCTCATCTGAACAATCCATGTGAAAGAAGAAATGCTGATCTTTAAATCAAGTAGGCTTTAAAAACAAAAGAATTAGAAACACTTACAGAAAGTTTAATTTGGGATTGTAGTGTTGGCTTTCTTTAACATACTATTATGTAACTGACCCAGAAACTTCCTGTGCCCCCTGGTGGGCTGAGGGATGCCCAGATTGAGCTGGTTGGGTTGTTGAGTCTAGGACTTACAACTCCCCAAAAGGGTCAATAAAGAGTCAATAAAAAGCAAAAGATATATCTGGAAATGACTGTGATATAAAAGCAAAGACATCAATCCCTCTCCCTTTAAAAAAAAAAAACTAGATGCCTGGCACACAGGAAATATCTGGTGATTATCTGGAGAAAAACAAAATAAAACCCAAACCAGACATGCCTCTGGATATATGGGAGTCAGTTCTGAATCCTAAAGACCACTGGATTCACACAGCACTTGACTTGCCTGCTACTGCTTCTGTCTGTCCAGGTATCTTCCATTGCTTTTCTCCCTTCTGCCCTTTATCTTGGGGTTTTCTCAAGACTTCTTTACTTTGAGAAGTTCATTTTTTTAAAACGCATCCACATTTCATCAATCCTCTCTGGATCTACTCCTTTGGCTGCTTTTTTAAAAGCCCCCATGATCCTTTCTAATTGATTAAGGGCTTATCCATATCTTAATTGGCTTGATTTGATTTATTTTTATTGATTTCAAATCAAAGTTTAATTTGATCAATTCATTTGAGATTTCTGGGGCTCTTATGAGGAACTGCCATACCTATAGGAGTATGTAAAAAATAAATACAAGATAAACACAAGGAAGCTAGGAAGGAAAGGCACTAGCCATTGGGGGGTAGTGGGAGCAGAAAGGGTTACATGTGAAAGGTTATGCTGGAGTTGATTCCTGAAGTAAGTAAGTAGATTTTTGTGAGGCAGAGGTAAGGAGGAGTAAATTCCAGATGTGAGGGATGGTCAATGCAAAGGCAGGAGACAAGAGATGGAATGAAGGGTATGTGTTTGCATGTTGGAAAGCATACTGACTCTAGAGTCAAGGGACCTGGTTCAAATCCTGACCCTGATACTTGCTCCCTTTGTGACCTTAGAAAAGGTCCCTTTTTGTGGCCTTACTTCATTTTGTCTGATACCCAGAAGTGGTACAAGAAAAGTACTTTTTTTTTGAAGCTAACCGCCAGAAGAAGAGCTAGACAGATCCAGACTGTGGGGCTTCAGGAGAAGAAGAGATTGCATTGGACTGGGGCTATCAGTCAGGGGTCAGTGAATGATACCTTAATGATCTGCAAGAACTAATGGCTACAAGAGCCTCGGTGACTGATGTATGGGAAGCTGGTGTGGGTATGGTGTGATGGGGGGAGCTTTATTTAGTAACTGCCTAAATCTTATCTGCTAAACAAATACTAGCAGAGGGAAATACTCTACTTGTAAGCAAGCATATGAATGTATTCATGTCTCTCCTGGACCTGCTACCTGTGGAGATATCAGAGAATGAACAGAGAAGGAAGATATTATTTCACTATCCATAAACACACATATACACACACAGACACACGCACACAACCCTAGCTCTCCTAAGGTGATTTTTGCCCCAAAGGATCAAAGAGTTAGAGGTAGAAGGAATCTCAAAGGTCATATCATTCAATGCCATATTCTACAGAAAAAAAAAAAACTGAGGCCCAGAGAAGTTAGATGACCAGACCAATGTCACACAAGCAGTAAGTAGGAGAGCTGGGTTTTGAACTCAGGTCCTATGCTTCCAAACCCAGTATTCCTTCCATACATTGGCTTTAATATTCCTTTCATTTTGGAACCTCTACCCAGCTTTGGCCAATTTGGCAAGGACTCTGAGCACAGTGTGCTAGAGATGGGGTGGGGGGGGGCTGGGGGAAGATTCCAAGGAAATGTGACACAGTCCATTGGCGTAAGATATACAAATAAGTCTGTATATGACTGAAGACTCAAATCTTTGAGTTAGTAGAACCAGAGATGTACTTGGAGTCAAAATACCCTAATTCTTGTTCTATCTCTAGCAAAGAATTGCCATGCAATTCTAGGCAAATCGGTTCCCCTGTCTGGACCTCATTCGAGAACATGAATCTTACTGGAGCAGAAGGTCTCTGCTTTGGAGTAAAGGGGAATGAAGTTGGAAGAATAAGAACATGACAGAGTTCAGAGAGAGCTTTGAATGCCCAGTTAAGGAGTTGGAGCTTCATCCTACGAGGAATGGGGATAGACTTGATGAAAGGGAAGATTATGTGCTGCAAATTAGATTGGAAGGAGGAGAACCTCGAGTCAAGAAGACCAGTGCGGACGCTGATGCAATAATTCTTGGTTTGAGGTAATGAGGTTACTGGGGTGGTGGCTGTGGGAATGGAAAGGATGAAATGATTGTGGGAGATGCTCTGAAAGAGGAAGAGCAGGACCTGATGACTGATTAGACAATGGTAGAAGGGAAGTACTTCCAGGCCTGAATCACGAACTGTGGCTTCTTGTCTTGGCTCTGTCATTACTTTGCTGCGTGACTTTGGGTTCATCCCTTTATATCTCTGAGTCACAATGTTGTTTTTTTCCTTTAAAATCAATCAATCAAATAATTGTGAATGACTAAGTCATTCGGAGTATTACAAACACTCAAATCAACTATAAAGGACCTGTGAAGGAAGATGCTATCCACCTCCAGAGAAAGAACTGGCACCTAGAAGTAAGTATAGTATGGGTTTACATATATGTATTTTGTTTGTAAATACATAT
Organism: Petaurus breviceps papuanus; assembly: GCF_028583685.1. Lineage (NCBI taxonomy): Eukaryota > Metazoa > Chordata > Mammalia > Diprotodontia > Petauridae > Petaurus > Petaurus breviceps. The sequence continues at coordinate 12,138,624 of NW_027187360.1, read as the reverse complement.
GTGATACATCATGTATGTAAACACATACATGCTAGATATATAACACATGTGTATTTAAACATATGTGTACCCATGCATATGTGTCTATGAAATAGTGCCCTTCTCTAGTTCAAAGTGGGGAGAGAGGGAGGGAGACAAGAAATTAAAATGTAACCAAAAATGAAATTGAAATTTTAAAAATCAATACATCAACTCTTTATTAAGTTCCCATTATGTGCCAGGCACTGTGCAAGGTCCTAGGGATATAAAACCAAAGCCAAAATAATCCCTGCCCTCAAGGGTTTTACTTATATACTAGAAATAAAATTTACCATTGTAAGTACATGTAAAGTAGATGCAAAGTAATTTTTGAGAGATGGAAATATGGGGATTAGGGCTAAAAAAAACCCAAAACCTTCTTATAGGAGTTTTACATGAGCCATGAATGAATGAAACTAGGGATTTTAAGAGAGAAAAGGAAGGAAATACTGCACTCCTGGCCTAGGGCACTGCCTGTGCAAAGGTTTGGAGGTGGAAAAAGAACAGCAAGAAGGTCATTTTGGAAGAATCCCAGAGTGCCTGGAGTGAAGTCATAAATCAGGAAAGGTAGTCTGGACCCAGATAGGGAAAGGTTTTAAATGCCAAATGAGGAGTCCGTGTCTTATCCTAGAGGCAATAGGGAGCCATGGCTCTGATCCATCTCATAAGGTGTGGTGAGATAATATATGTGAAAGCATTTTGAAAGATGATAGAGTGTTATATAATACTCCCATTGCCCGAGCTGTTAAGTTGTTGAGATCAAAAGTACTCTGATGCCTAGAAGCATCATACAAATGCACAACCGTCGTTTCTATTACTGCTGGGCATATGTCATGACTATTTTGTTCTCACATAGATAACGCTCCAAGTCTAGTGAAATCAGTACTAGACAGAAGATGGGAATATGGGTCCTGGCTCTGCCACAGAGTATGTGATCTTGGACAGCTCACATGTGTTCTCTGGATCTGTTTACTCAGTGAAATAAAGAATGAATCAGTCAATCAACAAATTTTTATTAAGCACCTACTATGTGCTAGATACTGAACTAGGGGCTGAGGACACAAGAGCAAAGAATGAAACAATCCTATTCATTATGCATTTTAATGGGGGAGACAAGTATACACAGACACACACATATATACACATATGTTTGTGCATTTCTCTAATATGTATATATCTGTATATATACACACATATATGTAAAGCTAATAGATACAAATATATACAAAGCAGCTTAAATACAAGGAGGGAGGGTATCGTCAGTTGGGCATTAGGAGAGGGACTTAATGAGACAGAGGTAAAAAAGGAATACATTCCAGGCATCAAGGGCTAATCATGAAAAGGCATGAAAAGCGTGGAGATAGAGCCCTGTGTGTGAGCAACTGAGAGGTCAGTTTGGCTGAATGGCAGAGTGAGGAAGGATGAGTGATGTCCAATGAGGAGTGGGGAGAGGGATGAGGCAATGAGACCTCCATAGGGAGGCACCTCCTCCCCCTTCCCCTAATTCAGTCTTGGAATCACAACATAGACCTCTTTAAAGTTATAATAGGCCTCTTTAAAGTAAAAACAATATCCCCACTCGGAAATCAGTGGCCAAGTGAGCCAAACTGCCAACGCCTTTGGAATCCAAAGCTGGAAATCAGCGCAGGTTTTAGAGCCAACAATTCTGAGGGGGTTGCCCCTGATGCCAAAGGCTCTGAACCCTGCCCTGTGCATGTTGCCTCTTTGGGCATGTCACCACACATTCAGGATTCCAAGAGGAAGGCAGCTGTGCCATGTGGATGCGGAGGGCGTTTTCTCTATCTCCTACCTGTTTATTTCCCCAGTTACCAGCATCGGCACCCCTCCACAGCCCATGCTACATTGAAAAAAACATTCCTGGCCAGTCGGAATGAGGCATTGCATCCTTGTAGAAAAATGAAGAAGCCAAAGGGGCCCCCGGGGACCCTGGGGTGGCACCCCCTTCCCCAATAATGCCAGAGTCACCCTCACCTTCCTTACCTCCTACAAGAGTGATCTCTATCTGTGTGGCACCAGTTCCACCTGTGTTCTTACTTCAACAGACAAAAGCAAAGGGATTAGAGAGAAGATGCTATCGGTCCCTTCTCCTGGGGATCCTCTGGAGGCTTCAGATAGATTTGGGAAGTTGAGGCCCACTGTGCCACCCTTCTGGTTTGCACCTTGATTCTGATTTTTCTTTTCAATTTACCTTCCCTAAAGCACCTCTGTCTTGTTTCTCAGTCCAAAAGAAATTTAATCCCGTCTGACAACTTTTTTTTTCTTTTGTGCCTGTGAGAGGCGATGTGATATGGTGAAGACAGAGCAATCTGGGTTCAAATCCCTGCTTTAGTACTGTCTATGTAACCCCAGGAAACAATTTCTGCAGGCTGCTTTTTTTTCTTAAATGTAAAATGAGTGCTAAAGAACCTCTGAGTTCCCTTCTAGCTATAGATCTATTATCCTACCATAGTCCTTTGAAATAATGGCAACCATTCAGCTGTTTTCTGAGGGTGAGAAAGGAGGCAGCTGTAAGCCCCTAGTTATTAACTAGTTATTAAAACCTAGTTTTGTTAGGCACCTAGTGCTCTATCCACTGAGACACCTGGCTGTCTAGAGAGAGGGCCGAGCTCAGAGTCAGGGAGACTTGGATTCAAATCCTACCTCACATATTTCCTAGGTGAATGACCTTGGGCAAATCACTCAAACCTTTCTGGGTCACAGTTTCCTCTCCCTATAATGAAGGAGTTGGATTCAATAGCCTCTCAATACCCTTCTAAGCTCTACATCTATGAGCTTTTGATGGTTATAGTGTTGGATATGTTAAGTCTGGGAAATGGGGTGGTGAAGAAGGGAAGGTTGCTGTCCATTCCCACCATTTCAGACGTTTGCACCTGTTTCTCTTCCTATTTTCTTTTTTTTGTTGTTGTTGCTTTTTTTTTTTTTGAAAGGCAGTTGGGGTTAAGTGACTTGTCACACGGCTAGTTTTTGTGTTAAGTGTCTGAGGCTGGATTTGAACTCAATGTCCTCCTGACTCCTGGGCTGGTGCTCTATTCACTGCACCACCTAGCTGCCCCTCTCTTCCTATTAGCCTCTGGTTGACAAGTGTTAGATTTTATATTTCTCCTTTAGCTGACACAGGACCAAGAGAAGTGAATAACAATTCAAGAGACCTTGGTGTGGTTAATTGGGAGAATTCTTTGGAGTTTTCAGAAAGCAGTGTTAGACTATTAAATGGGCCAGGATTCTCATTCTGCAGGAAAGCTGGGAGACTGGATAGTTTTAATTGAATTGGATGCTTTAGCTTCAATCTAATTGAAGAAACATTTCTTATGCCCTGATGTACTAAGTGCTAGGTTGTGAGGAGATAGAAAGTTTAGTTGAAATATCTGTCTCTTCCCTAATAGGGTTGGTTTAAAGTTGAGTAGGCTGAAAAGATACTAACACACACTGTATAACAAGCACATTTTCAGTGTGACCAAACTCATGATTACATTGTTGTAGAGAACTCCTAGTAAATAAATTCTATGCCAGTGCAGGTTGGTACTTGCTCTGAAACTTCTGGTCTAAGAGAGTTGCCAGGGATAATGAGGGCTAAGGGGCTTGCCCAGTGTCCCACAGCCAGTGTATGACAGGCACAGGTCTTCACATCTCTGAGGTCAGCATATATATCCCCAATGTCAAGTTTGCATCTTTGATGAGCACATCGGAGAGGCACAAAACAAGATCAGCATAAGACCAGAGAGGGAAAGCCTTACTTATTAGGAGATGGATACATCTTCCTATAGGAGGTAGAATTTAGTTAGAACTTAAAGGGATGAGTGAGAACTCATTGGGTGAAAAGAGGCATAGAGGACAGTCATCACAAAGGAAACAGCATGAGCCAAGACAAGAAACCAGAGAGGAATTGCAAGGGATAATGAGGGAAAGGGAGGAGAGAATAGTCCAACCTGCCTTGAGAATTGAGAGGAATAATATGAGCTAAGTCTGGAAAAGGTAAGAGTGGTACCAGATTGGGGAAGTTGCTGAATGTTAGGCAGAGTAGTCTGAATTTTACTTGGGAGGTAACAAAGAGCTATTGGAGATTTTTGAGTGAAGTAGTCAAATTAAAAATCTGGGAATAAAACAGAAAATTGGTTCAATGTGAGTCAAATTAGAACCCCACTAGCTGTCAAAAAAACAAAGAAATGGCTAACTATGAACAAGAGAAGGCAGAGATATTAACTGACAAGACCTGCTACTTAGCATTCCTCATTCCTTCCTTCCTTCCTTCCTTCCTTCCTTCCTTCCTTCCTTCCTTCCTTCCTTCCTTCCTTCCTTCCTTCCTTCCTTCCTTCCTTCCTTCCTTC
>NW_027187360.1:12115290-12134250 GCF_028583685.1 Petaurus breviceps papuanus | reverse complement strand
TTCCTTCCTTCCTTCCTTCCTTCCTTCCTTCCTTCCTTCCTTCCTTCTTTCCTTCCTTCCTCCCTTTTTTCCTCCCTCCATTCCTTTCTCTCTCTTTTCTACCTCCTTTCTTTCATTCTTTCTTGACTGGACATTTGATTTCATGGACGAGGGAACTCTCAGTAATCACATTCTCTCTACCAATTAAGATCAGTCACTCTCCTTTGACTTACAAAATAAGAGCATTGCCTAGGATATTGGCAGGTTAAGTGACTTACACAAAGTCACACAGATACTATCAGAGGCAGTACTTGAACCCAGGTCTTTTTGATTCTAAGTCCAGCTCTTCCATCCTTCCATAGCTTCCTCTCTGCTTCCCTTTATTTGTTCAAGACTTTCCACTTTTCCCACACGCTTTCTCGGTGGTGTCATAAAAAGCACTTGTCAAAGATATTGTAGGAGTCTGGGCTTTAATACTAACTAGTTAGATGACCTTAAGCAAGTCATTTAACCTATGTGATCCTCAGGTTTCTTTTTTTTTTTTTCTTTTTGGAGGGCAGTTGGGGTAAAGCCCAAGGTCACACGGCTATTTTTTGTGTTAAGTGTCTGAGTCCGGATCCGAACCCAGGTCCTCCTGACTCCAGGGCTGGTGCTCTATTCACTGTGCCATCTAGTCACCCCTGAACAATGTGTAGTATTTTTTTTTTTGCTTTTTGGAGGGCAGTTGGTGTTAAGTGACTTGCCCAAAGTCACACGGCTAGTAATTATGTCAAGTGTCTGAGGCTGGATTTGAACTCAGGTCCTCCTGACTCCAGGGCCAGTGCTCTATTCACTGCACCACCTAGCCACCCCTGATCCTCAGATTTCTAATCTGCAAAATGGGGTTGTTAATATTTGCCTTATTACTTTCACATCATTGTGAGGCAATTGCTACATGAATGTCTTCTCTGATCTTTATGTGATTCTTAAAACATCTGTGTGAGGTGTGTAGGGCAGGTATGTGTTAATATGCCCACTGGCTAAGAAGACTTGCACTGTTAGAATGTGAGGTTCTAGAGAGCAGAGATTGTTTCATTCTTTTTATTAGTGTCACTGGCATTTAATACAGTGCCTGACACTAGTAGGTGCTTAATAAATACTTGTTGATGGACTGCATAAGGTCAGTCAGCTAAAAAGATTATAGTGAGGATTTGCACCCAGCTTCTCTGACTCCAAATCCAGGTAATAAATAGAGGGGCCTGATTTCTAGTCTCTTTCACTTTCCTCTAAATAATCAGCAGTTGGGTGGTACAGTGGATAGAGCACCAGACCCGGAGACAGGGAGAGCTGAGTGTGAGTTCCTCAGACATTAACTGTGTGACCCTGGGCAAGTCACTTACCTACTATCTGCCTTAGCTTCCCCATCTGTAAAGTGGGGATAATAGCACCTGCTTCCCAGGGTTGTCTCAAAGTTCAAGTGAGATATTTGTAAAGTGCTTTATAAGCCTTAAAGTGCAGTGTGAATGCTAGCTATTAGATGACACTCTCACTCGTTTTTATCATCTCATTTTTTTTTCCTCTTAAAGAGATAATGGGTCCAGATATTTTAAGACAAAACAAAAACATTCATAAAAAGGATTTTTGGTGCTGAGGCAAGATTTTCAGCTAAATAAGATGAGGTAGGAGGTCTCTTTGTGAAAAGAAAGCTATTCTGGAGTCCTGCATAGAGAAAGAGGAATTCTTACTACTGCCTTAAGAGCCCTGGGGAGGAAGGATCAGGCAGCTCTCACTTGGTAAGGAAACTTCTTGTTTCCTTCATTAGCTGCTCAAGTTTTCATTCCAGAACAGAATGGACAACCCTCCCTCATACTGGGCTTAGGAAATCCCTGTGGCTCAACATTTCTGGAGCATAGCTTTCAAACTCAAAGGTTCCTTTCATATCATCTACTCCAACCACCTTCAGTTTTACAGATGAGGAAACTGTGCCCCAGAGAGGTTAATAAGTGATCTGCTGAAGATCAGAGATAATAAGTAACAGAGTCAGGATATGAACACAGGTCTTCTGACCCCAAATCCAGAATTCTTTCTATAGTACCACAGTTCTTCACTAATGGCCCAGATAAATTTGAGCAACTACCTAAGTGGGAGGCTGGATGCCGGAAGTCATAATCAATATTCTATGCCCACAGAATCCTTTTGTTATTGTTCAATCATGTCTGACTCTTCATGACCCCATTTGGAGTTTTCCTGGCAGAGATAGTGGAGTGGTTTGCTGTGTCCTTCTCCAGCTCATTTTATAGATGAGGGAAACTAAGGCAAACAGGGTCAGGTGACTTGTCCAGGGTCACACAGCTAGTAGGTGTCTGAGGCTGGATTTGAACTCAGGAAGGTGAGTCTTCCTGACTCCAGGTCTGACCCTCTATCCACTGTGCCACCCAACTGCATAGAATCAGAGAGTTGGATGGAACCTTAGAGGTCACTGAGTCCAATCCCCTTGTTTCGTACATGGGGAAACCAGAGAAGTTAAAGTGATTTGCCCACAGTCACATAACTTGGAGTTTAAGACCTGAGACCTGAAGCCATGCTTTCTTTGGCTAACTCCAGCACTCTTTCCACTAAATGAGCCCTGTAAACACGTGAGCTGTCATGATTATTATTCCAGACATAAAGAGCCACATGAACAAAAGTCTCAGAGATGAGTCAGGACATGACAGGACATGTTGGAAAATGGGGCCAGGAGAAGGGGGTTGGGAACACTTCCCTTCGTCTGGCTGAAGGGAGAGGGTGAAAGGAAGTAGTGGGAATCAGAACGGAGACAGAGCACAAAAAGCGGGGGAAATTGCCATTGTCGACACCATAGTTGTAGGAGCCTGGATTTAGAGTGAAAAAGGGCCTCAGAGATCATCTGATCTAACTCTTTTATAAGGAAATTAAGACCCAGAGATGTTAACTATTTCACTGGGTTTATACAGCATGTAAATGTCTAAGGCAGGATTCAAACCCAGATCTTCATGACTGCAAGTCTAGCACTCAATTCACTCCATAGGAGGTATCAAATACTCTGCCACCACACACCTAATGCTGCCCACCCAGACCAGATTAAAGGAGAATTGAAAAATGTTTAACCAAATAAATAAATTACAATAGAACATAGATAATGTTAGCATGTGGTTTAAGTGAATATGCAGCCAGTAAGGATCCTTACTACAGTTTAGTGGCCCCATTTCTATTTGAATGTGATACTATACTGTCCTTAGCCGAACTCTATAAACACTGTCTACGTCATTCTTTCAACACCTGACATCCATGGTGAATCCCATCCATGTACAGGGCTCCCCTAAGCTGCATTCATAGGTCATACTAGTGACAGATGAAAGGCCACAGCCTGGGTCTCTTGACTACCAGTCCAGTCTAATGGCTTCATAGAGATACATAAAAGTATGCTGTTGTTCAGTCATGTCTGACCCTTTGTAAGCCCATTTGGGGTTTTCTTGGCAAAGATATTGGAGTGGTTTGCCATTTCCTTCTCCAGCTCATTTTATATATAAGAAACCTGAAGCAAACAGCGCTGAGTGACTTGTATAAGGTCACACAGTTAGTAAGTGTCTGAGGACAGATTTGAACTCAGGAAGATGAGTCTTCTTGGCTCCACACCTGGTACCCTATTCCCTAAGCTACCTAATTGCCACTGTGCATGAGTATAGCAAGAAGTATACTGATTTGGGGAGTCAAAAGATGTGGGATAAATACTGGTATTATCGTTATTTATCTGTGAAACTTTGGGCAAAACACTTCAACATCTCTGAACCTCAGTTTCCACATTTATAAAATGGGGAGAATGACTCATTTGTACTCCTTAGGTTATTGTGAGTGAAGTGTTTTGTTAAACTAAAAACACTATGTATATGAGCTGCTATTATGGTATGATCCAAAACCTTGTAGAATGAATCAGTCAGGTTTTCTTAATGGTCAAGTCTTTGATTCAGTGAATAAAAGCTAGAGAACAGTGCCTTGTAGAGACCTAAAGAAAATGTTCTTTTTTGTTCAGGAGGGCAGGGATTATTCTTAGAATGTCCTTGCTTTGATACCAAGTCGGTTAGGGAACCTGGATACCACTGAATCACTAGAAGTCAGAGGAGTGTCTTACTATGTAGGTTTGTACAAGACACTTCCCATTTAGAAGCCTCAGTTTCCTCCTCTGTAAAATGTGAGATTTTGACCCCCAGAGGTTCTTAACCTTTTTTTTTTTTTGTCATAGCCTGGTAAACCCTATGGAGTCCTTCTCAGAATAATATTTTAAATCCACAAAGTAAAATATGTAACGTTACAAAGGAGGCCAGTTATACTGAAATGCAGTTTTCAAGATATTTTTTTTAAAAAGAGAACAAATTCATGAACCCCTATTTAAGAACTTCTAGACAAAAAAGTCCTTTAAATTACCTTCTGGCCCTAATAATCTCTGGTGATAGAATTCTGTATCTATCCAGTAGAGGTCAGTAGCAGACACACACATGACAAATTCCAGCTTTTCCTAATCCATAAAGTGACAAGCATACCTGAGGCTACTCAGGCCACCTCATGGCAGCTGAGCGAGAAGGAGGGCCATTATTGCCACTTTTATGTAAGACTTAGAACCAGCATGTTTCTTAGATATACAAAGATTATGAGAGTTGGGTCTCAGAGATATACAGGTTCATTAGATCACAGGATGACAGATTTAGAGTTAAAAGGGATCCCCCAGCTCATCCAGTCCAACCACTCCATTTGACAATTTAGGAAACTGAGGCCCAGGGACAGTGGCATAATAAAGCTGACTTGTACTGACTTGTGAAAGCTTGTCATTACACTTTCAGTGAGAACATTTACACTTTCGAAAACAGCACAGATTACAAATTGGGGCTTGATTTATTGTTTCATTGGTTGTCTAGACTCAGGAAAATGAAGGAGAAAATGTTAATAATGCAGATTAATCTTAAAAGTATGTCTTGGGACAGCGAGGTGGTAAAGTGTTTAGAATGCAGGGACTAGAGTCATGAGGACCTGAGTTCAAATTTAGCTTCATACACTTACTGGCTGTGTAACCTTGGACAAGTCACTTAACTCTGATTGCCTTCCCCCCTCCCTGCAAAGTGCTTTTTACATACATTTTTCTCCCACAGAGCCAGTTGTCAAATATTTACCACCACACCTTTAGCCTGGGAAGTTTTAATTTTAGGATCACGGACTCTGAAATCCAGTATTCTTCCCACTGTAATAATTAATGATGACGTTGGTGGTGGTGATAACTAACATTTTATGTAGTGCTTACTATCAGGCACTGTGGTAAGTACTTTACAATTATTACCTTATTTGACCCTAGCCACAAACCTGGAGGGTTAGCAACTTGGTCTGGACAGAATATTCTGTCACTTGATTAGGCACACTCACTCTATGGTGTGTGTGGTGCCCTGGATTGCTTTTCCCTTTATTCCTCTTCACTTGCTCACTATCATTACCCCAGGGTGTAGAGAAAAACAGACCCTGGGAAGGAGGGGAGGCCCCGATCTCAGGTATGTAAAGCGTCCTTAAGAGTGGGTAACTTGGGGTAGAGGCAACATCCCCTCGGAAGGAAGAAGCCTGGGCTCCAGGCACAGCTCCCCAGGTCATCGTTCCTGGTTAGCGCTGTTGCATGATAGCCAACAAATTACCTCATCTGAACAACAGCATCTGACATTTAAATAGTGCTCTAAGGTTTGCGAAGCGATTTGTGTATGTTATCTCTTTTGAGAGTCAAAACAGGTGTGAGGGAAGTAGAACAGATATTTCCTTTTCATAGAGGAGAATACTGAGTCTAGGAGAGGTTGTCACCCATGGTAAGACAGCAATTAAGTGTTAGGGGTAGGATTTAGACCCAGGTCTCTTTAGGGGAGTCCAGAACTCCACTGTTCTGCCACACAGATTCTTCCTCTCTGTATCTAAAAACAGTTTTAAAGACACCACCATATTCATTGATCTTGAGTGGTCTGAAGTGTGCATGCTTTGTGTTCAGAACCAAGGCTTCAGGAATGTTGTGATGCAATATGGGCAAGTGCTGCCAGAAACACCTGGGATTCATTACGTGTTTGATTTTTAATTGATTTTTGGTCATTGTGCTTTCAGAAACCTTTTACTGTTGCCAAATTTTTTGTGACTCCCTATAGGGTTGAGACCCACACAATTGAAGAAGTATGGGTCACCAGCTGATCTCTCTGATCTCTTAGAGTTCCAGGCTTTGAAATCTATGAGTCTGTACTATGAATCTAGGCAATAGCCAGCTACACAGTTAAAAAAAATCCCTGTGAGCTACTATTTTTTAAAGTCCTTGTAAGGGCTGAGAATAGGGTTGGGTGATAACATGTGTGTAGTACTTTGGAAAGTAGCTATGCTTGTCATTTTAATTAAGATGACATAAGAAGCAAAGGGGATGAGAGAGGTTAGACCTGGTATGGAATTTCATAGTAAATCAATAATGAAGATGAGGCCAGGGATCAGAACTTAGTGTGTGTTCATGGAATGCAGCAGTGATATATGCACTGGGCTCTGTAAATATTTTTATTTGGAATGATCGGTCATAGATCTCTGGGTGCTGGAGCTTGGAAGGACAATGGAGATCCTCTAGTCCAAGTCCTCATCTCTGCCTCCCATCCCCATTTTACAGATGAGGAACCTGGGCCTTGAAGAGGGATGGCTACTTTTCCATTGGGCGGAAGGAGTCCTAGAATTCAGGTTTTCTCCCGTTTGATCCTGTGCTTTTTCTACTATTCCCATAGATTTAGATTTGGAAGCAAGCTCTTAGAGCAGTGAAGGGCTCCTAATGTTTTTGTGTCATGGACCCTTTTGGCAGTTTGGTGAAGTCCTTGGACCCCTTCTCAGAATGTTTTTAAATGCATGAAACAAAATACATAGGATTACAAAGGAAACCAAAGGTTAGTGAAAATAAATATGTAATTTTTCTTTCCCATCTAAGTTCACTGACTCTAAAATAGGTCTATGAAGCCCAGATGAAGAACCCCCCCCTTTCAGAGTTACCCAAGCCAATTCCTTCATTTTACACTGGAGGGATCTTGGGTCCAGCGAAGGGAAGTGACTTGCCCAAGGCCATAGAGACAGTAAGTAGCAAAGCTGGAATTTGTAATCTGAAAGCAGATTCTCAAACTCCAGATCGAAACACCATCTACTTCCCTTTCCTCACCTTTTACTCCTTTCCTTCAGGCTGTCCTCAAACACTCCCCTTTCTTTGTAACTCCCCTCCCCTTTTATGAGAACAAATAACCCTGTGTTCACTTTGCCCCTGAAAATAATGGAGCTGAAGCATCCTTTTAGATTTTTACATTTGAGGGAGGAGAACTGAAACACCTTCCAGAACTGTTTGCCCCTCCCCCACCAGGGATTCCCAGTAATTCACTCATTTCAGCAAAGGAACCGTCATGCAGATGTGCCAACTATAAAGCCTCAGTATATCCCATCAAGAGCTTCAGCAATGATTTGTCTCCATGCCGGGAGAGCAATGACCTGTTATTAGGCATTATTTATTGTTAACTTTGAATCTACTATTTAATTTTCCACCTGTATCATTAGGCTGGCAAAGCATTTTGTGATCCATCTATATGAGAGACTCACCCATAAAAAATCAGTTTTATGGCAATTATTTCATCATCTAGATGGTAAATGGGGCTGCTCGATCCAAATACCTACCCAGCATTCCTTGATGTGCAGCCAACTTGCTAGATACCCCAATTCACTTAATAAAAAAAAAGCTTTCTTAGCCTTATTCCCAGTCACCACATACAAGAAAGGAGGGGGAGCTTTGAAACGCCACCAGTAAAGCCAAAGCCCAGAACTTACATAACTGGGTAGATTTCAAGAATGAATTAGGTTCCATTCCATAATTAGGCCATGCCAATTAAATATTCCCCTCGAAGATAATTACACCAGACTCCTAACTCTACAGAACATGCCCCACTCATGCTGAACTCACGTTAAAGACAGTGACAATATTGGTTTGGAGAAGACATGATGAAACATTCATCCCTCCTCCTCTCAGTCCAGAGGTGGGGGACTTCAGTTGCCAAATGCCACAAACCGTCTCAGATGTAGTAGCTAGGTCAATTTGTTTTAGCTTAATTGTTTTTCTTTGAGACAAAGGAAGAGGGTTGGGAGCAGGGCAAGGAAAAGGGAAGGAAATATTATATTGGGAAATATCTAGTGCAAAAAACAAAAGGCACCAATAAATTTAAAATAAATAAATGGAAGACTTGAATATCTGAATCATCTGGGATGTTGGTACAATGGAATGATCTTATGGTGTTGAGTGGGGGAGCACCTGGTGTGAAAACTGCCCCACTGGGAGAACACAGCCCTTTATGACTTAGAAGATGAATTGGGTATCTCTCCAGAGGTCTTCACTGTGAATTGGCTCTACCTTTTTCTCTCCCTGCACTTCCCCATGTTCTCTCTTCTCCTCTCAGCCCCTTTCCAAATTCTACCCTGGGATTAAATTTCAATTAGACTCCATAGACATTTATCAGAACCTGGTTCAATTTTCACCCCCTTCCAGGAAGACTTTCACTCTAATTCTCATTATTCTCCCCTCTTTCTCAACACCACCAGTAGTTATAGTGGGGCCGGGGCCGGGGGGGAGGGGCACACAATATATTCCCTAATTACTGTCTTCTGATGCTGGCTATTCTATGTGAGCTCTTTGAGAGTGCTGAACACCATGTCTTCCAACCTCTGTATTCCCCAAGCACCTACACGGTAGAATACCACAGTCCAGTACTCTGCACATAATAGGTGCTTAGTTAACTTTGGTGAAATGATGGTTTGAGGTGCTGGAGAAAAGTGGGTCAAGTGGATACCTGAGTGCCCTTTTATCCTGGGTCGAGCTTTGCCTCTTTCCTCATCCTCACGTCTTATCCAGTCAGTAACCAAGTCCCATCCAATCCATCTCTACAATAGCTTTTGCTTCTTACTTCTCCTTTCTCTGTCCCTTACTAGAACTCTAGGACATCCTCATTATCACATACTTGGGTCAATTGCAACAATCTCCCAATAGAGCTTCTATTCAATTCTTTCTTTATTTTTCCCCTAATGTTTACCCCCTGGAACTTCACATAGCATTTTATTTGGCACCTCTGTCATATGCTTACTTACTGTATCATGTCATGTCATGCCATGATGAAATTGTGTCATGTCATGGATGGTAGTGATCTCTGATGACATCTTTTCCACTCTCCTGTGCCCCTGTCCTCACTGAACTTAAGAAAGAAGAAAGGATCAGTTCTTACTTATTCTTCATATCTTCTCTAGTGCCTAATAGAGATTTCTATACACAGAATGCACTTAATAAATGTTTTGCCATATGGTACTTATTTGTTGCATTGTATAGCATCAAAGAATCCCAAGACTGAAAGGTCAATCCCAGACTTCAGAGGTCATATTGTCCAACCCATACAGGTATAGGAATCTTCTCTCAAACATGGCTGCCACATACAACATCCCTTACTAGTGGCCATCTACCTTTGCTTGAGACTGTCCAGTGATGGTACATCCTGAGAAAGTTCATTCCAGTTTTGGAGAACAGTCATAATTGAGAAGTTGTGGGTTTTTTTCATCTTTTACTTTGATGTATAGTGATCACATTGACATGGTCACTTCTCCCAGGGGTGCAGTGTGTATCCCATCCCTGACTTCTCATTCTCTTCTACTTTTGTCCACGTTCTCCTTATAAATCCTGCCCAGAGGGTTTGCCCTACACTGAGGACTTTTCTGTTGATCTCTTGACATTGTATGGGTACCAATGGAACACATGGGCTGTATGTTAGAGGTCCCTCACTCTTACCCAGCTCACCTCCTCTTCTGGTCATACACTTCTTTGATAATATGTTTTACACTTTTACACTCTCCCACTTTGTCAATATACAATGACTTGCTCACACCTACAGACAATTGTTCAATATTTTTCTTTGGATGACCAACAACTAAACCTCTGGAGATTAGAGTGATCCATATACTTCACACCCATTAGAAGAATAGTGATATTAAAAAGATGGGCTTTTATTTCAAGCTTGAGATTGTTAAAAGTATGGCATAATTTCCTAAACCTAATCCAGAATGGCAAAGGGGAAGCTGAGTGGGCCAGTGGATAGAGTGCCAGGCCTGGAGCCAGGAAGACTCATCTTCCTGGCCCTTCATCTGTAAAATGAGCTGAAGGGGAAACAATAAACCACTCCAGTATCTTTACCAAAGAAAACCCAAATGGGGTCATGGAGAGTCAGACATGGCTGAAAAAAATAACTGAACAATAACAATAATCCAGAATGGCAACAAGTTATCATGGAAAGAGAACTGCCTCCAGAGTCAGAGGATTTGGGTTCAAATCCTACCTCTGAGGATGACCACTGAGTGACCTTGGGGAAGTCACTTAATATCCTTGGACCTTAGTTCCTCATCTGTAAAACTGGGGAGGAATAGGCTAAACAGCCTACTTTAGATTTTATTTAATTTTTTACAAATATCTCATTTGATCCTCACCAGTAACCTGGATGGTAGGTGTTACAATTATCCTAATTTTACAGATGAAGAAACTGAGACAAACAAAGGTTAAGTGACTTGCTCAGGGTCACACAGCTAGTAAGTGACTGGGGCTGGATTTGAACTCAGGTCTTCCTGACTCCAGCTCATCATGCTATCTCCTGTACCACTTCTCTGCCTTTAGAAGGAGATGGTTCATCGTGACTAGGGGAGAGAGAGTCATAAGTTCATAGATCCTCAGCTAGAATAGACCTCAGAGGTCAACTGGTCCAAACCCCTCATTTTACAGAAGCCAATAGAGCCCAGAGATTTGTCCAGGGCAGTAACTGAGAAGACTGTCATTCAGACCCAGGTCCTCCAACATTCTTTTGCACTGTTACACAATACCCCAGAAATAAAATATATTGAAACAGGCTCATGAAATATTTGGTTTTCATCTTTCCTTCCCCAGCCTCTTTCCATAAAATGGTTTCTCAACTAGACATCAGGATGCCCTATTTTAATATTGGAATAGGAATTAGGCCAAGGAAATTGCATTCTTCCTGTGGAGCAATTGACCAAAGAGCCCAACTGAGGAAGACTGATGGATTTATCCAGTGTTTTCTGAGTGTGCCAAGGAAGTGAAGGGCTTGGGATGGAAGATGACCATCAGTCTGGGAAAAGGGGGAACTAAAGGGGAAAACACAGTCTGTTTATGAGGTCATCTGCTTATAGGCTAAGGAAGAAGGAGGATGTCTCTGTGCCCCAGCCTTGTGGCAGCCTTGATTCTGATGAAGGAGTCTCCTGGCAATATGGAGGAAAACTTAATAGTGGAGGCTAAACCAGATTAAAATATAATATGGAAATGTTTAACAAGATTAATAAGAATATAATACAACATAGATAATATTAATTTGAGGTTTTCTAAGTCAATATGTGGCCTGTAGGAATACTTTTCTAATTGAATTTGAATCCTGGAGTAAAGGACCTGGTTCTAATCTAGGTTCTTCTATTTCCCCGGGAAAGTGACCCTGGAGAAGTTACTTCAGACCACTAGGTGGTTGCAGTGGTTACAGTTCTGGTTTTGGAGTCAGGAATGCCTGAGATCAAATCCTGGCTCAGACTCCTAATAGCTGTGTGAACCTGGGAAATTGTCACTAATCTCTCTCGGCCTCAGTTTCCTCACCTATAAAATTAGGGTCTTGAACTTGATGGCTTCTAGCAACCCTTCCTGCTAATAAGGTCTGCCTTGGAGAATGTCTTCAGGGTCAAGGGGAGTAATTTTAGTGTTATAAAGTTCAGCTATAGCATCATTTATATGTTTCAGAGATTCGGGATTTGGTTTTGTTATTAGCAGAATAATTCATTTGAAAGGCAGTGTTGGTCAGTTTATTATTATTTGTAATTTATTGCTAACCCACCATTAAATTTTATGGAGTTTTAATGGTAGAAGAAATCTTAGTGATCATCAAGTCCAAATCCCACTTTACAAAGTAGGAAACCAAGATCTTCCCCTCTACCCCAAGGGAAGTTGCCTGCCCAAGATCACACAACCAATTAACTGGGACTAGAATCCTAGCCTTCTGACTTCCAGTTAGATACTCTGCCTACTATAACTGGTTGCCTTTGCTTTGGCCCTTTCCTAATAATGCTGGGTTTGGGAGGCAGGTCTAACACACCCCTCCCCCTCTTACAGTATGACCATATTATAACAGTACCTTTCTATATAATGTCATGTTTAGGATGTGTGCAGCTGACCCTGTGGTCTGTCCAAATCTTTGGTTAAGGAGCTTGAGTGATCCTTCATTTTAGAATTCTTAACTGCTGGGGCGGCCAGGTGGCGCAGTAAAAGCGTTGGCTCCAGCGTCAGGAGAACTGGGATCGGTTCTGGCCTCATATACTCGGCACCTACACAAAAATAATAACTGGCCTTTTAACCTTGAGCAAGTTACTTAACCCCGATTGCTCTAAAAAAAAAAAAAAAGAATTCTTATCTGCAAGCAGGAAGGTGTTAGAATACAGCATCCAGGGTGCTTTTGACACTGGTCCCCTAGCTTAGCCAATCTTTTTAACTTTAATCATGTTTGAAATTCTGGTTTGGGCTCATTTTGCCTTAAAATGACATGTGGAAGAAAATTAATCAGTCTTCCATAAGTAGCTATAATTAGATTAAATGTCTATTTCCCCTAAAGTATAAAGTAAGGTGATTCAAATTGCATAATTCGTTGTTTATATATCTGACAAACAATACTTTAATGAGAAATCTCCCTTTCCCCCAAGTGTCCTTCAATTTATTATTCTCTTCTAAGTCCTATTGCATTCTGGGCTTTACTTAGGCCTTCTGACTAGCCTTCCTTCAGGTTGTTGGTGCTAAATGGCTAACTCTCCCCAGTCTCTAGCCCAAAAAATACTTTTCCATAACAGAAACGCAAAGGTCAGGTCAGCTGCCCATAATTCAGAGAAGCTATCTTCTACAAAATCTAATGTTTTAGCCTTTCCTTGTGGTATACTCCATACAAGTAGATAGAGGGCACCAGCAAGAAGACCAGTCAATCAATTAATTACCAAGAACTTATTAAGCACCTGTAGTGAGAATAAGTTTTAGTACACTGATGAGATAGAAGAAATAAGTTTGTCAACTTAGCATAACTGATTCCATTTTAACTCTACATTTTGTGATTGTGCTACTTTAAGTAAGTTGTTTTGAATAAGTTGTTTTTTTTTCAACAATAGGATCAGTACCTGTATTCTGTGATATAGCAAACAACATGTATGTATTTTTTTTTTGAGGAGGGAAGGCAAGGCAATTGGGGTTAAGTGACTTGCCTAAGGTCACACAGCTAGCAAGCATGTCAAGTGTCTGAGGCTGGATTTGAACTCAGGTTCTCCTGACTCTAAGGCCTGTGCTCTATTCACTGCATAACCTAGCTTCCCCCATGTATATATTCTTATACCACAAATGTGGACTCTCTGACAAGACAGATCACAAGTAAAAAATATTATAAACAACTTTATCAGCAGTTCATGTAGTAAACTACCAAACAAATTATGTAGTAAACAGCTTAAGAATGTCTATAGCTAAAAATATTTTTTAAAAAATACCTGAGACCCCAATCATCAGCCCATTCATAGGGAGGGACTTGGGACTGACTCCTATGTTCCCCATGTATAAGACTCAAGCAGCTAGGGGCGGCCAGGTAGCACAGCGAGTAAGAGCACCGGCTCCAGTGTTGAGAAGACCTGGATATCGAATCCCGGGCTCAGACACTTAGCACCCACCCAGAAACACCTGGCTGTGTAACCTTGAGCAAGTTACTTAACCCCAATTGCTTAGGGGCGGCCAGGTGGCTCAGAGAGTAAGAGCACCGGCTCCAGTGTTGGGACGACCTGGAGATCGAATCCCGGGCTCAGACATTCAGCACCACACCCAGAAATAACTGGCCGTGTAACCTTCAGCAAGTTACTTAACCCTGATTGCTTAAAAAAAAAAAAAGACTCAAGCAGCCCATTTTCACTTGAGAGTAGTGATGCTGGACAGAGGATTCACGGGTCTCCAATTGGGCAGAGAAAGAACCTTGTCATGGGTCCAATATGAAAGAAGCATATCAGAACCTCTAGGAATCAGGTTGGTGGTTTGTCCTTGGAGTAGGATGTTGTTTGTACACTTTAATTAATAAAATTGGATAGCATTCATTGAGAAGTCTAACATACTAGTTAGCAAAAGTAATAGTAAATCAGATTTACACATGCACTGTTATCATATCTACCATGTTTCAGTTACTGTGGCTGGCTCTGTGTATACATAAATAAAAATTACATAGTCCCTGCCCTCAATGTTCTTACATTCTATTGCAGAAGATAAGATGTTTACATATAACTATATAAAAAGTAAATTCAAAGTGATGGGGAGGGAGAAAGTAAAATCAGATCTATTTTTTGAAATACTTTGTTTTTCCTTCAATTTGAGCTCCTCAAGACTCATCCTATAACTGAGTTAAGGTCAGTAAATTCCTTTCAGCTCCCATCATGCTCCAAGTTTTTGCTGACATTACAGGGAAAGGAGATACACAGCAAAAGAAGGGAGGTCCCAGACTCTTCACTTATGTGTTCTCACTTTCCTTCAGGAAATATACTGCTGGGGCTTAAAACCTTAGTCTCCATACTTGTCTATACTGACTCCCTTCTTGTACATGAAAACCCCAAACACACCATCACCAAAATATCTAGCCCTCTCTTTCTATACTGCTGTGCTTATAACTCTCAGATGGGCTTCACAGCTCTAAAATGGCTAGCCAGGCCCCCGGCTTGGGTTTGGAATATACCTCAAGGAGCATGTGTAAGGATCGGCCTGCATTGGAGCATGTATTAAGACCCCTAGCTAGTTTTAGGGACATGAGCTCAGCATGGTACTTTGGGATGAAACAGCAATCCTTTGGTCCCTGTAACTGCAGGGGCAGGGGCAAGGGTCTGAAGAGGACTGGCTACTGATCCAGGAAGTCACCAACTCTAGACTTTAAAGGAAAAGATAACTTCTGCTCTTAAGTTTCTTCAGCCTCCTGCAATGTGTAGCATGGAACTCTCTCTGGAAATTTCTATGGAGGTGGGGGGAGAGAGTGCTTCTCCCCTCAGGTCCCTTGTTCTTCCTGACCCCTTCCCTGGCCCTCTCCCCCAATCAATGGATGCTATTTGTACATGGCAGCTAGAAAATGTGTGGTTTGGAACCTGGACTCCAGGCCCCTGGATGTTCCTTCTGCTTTGTGTTTTTCTCCTTAATCATAGTTCCATTAATAATGAGAGATAGCATTTTTAGGAGTGGCTCCCTCAGGATTTCAAGATTTTCTGGACTCTTCAATCAGTGCCAGCTGCACTGCGGGAGGTTGCCCTTGAAGCTACTACAAAGTCTCTTAGAACAGAAGATGGTCACTAACAGAAAGGCGAACCCAACTGCCTCGCTTTGGGCCTTGAGGGAGTGGTCTAGACAACCCAGAGGTAAGTTGAAGGTGAGGTGCCTATTCCACAATCCTTCTAAAGTTCTGTTTTAAGTGTCAAGTTCTTTGGAGCCCATACAGTTATAAGTGACTTCATCATGTTTTAAATCTTTGTCAATGTGCGCTTATGAGTCTTTTGTGTTTTAAGCATTTTTTTTGAATGCAAAAAATAAATAACTATCCTCTACCTGCTCTACATTATATATTGATTACCTGTCTACACCCTTTTGGAGAGACCTTAGACATGAACCTAAACTTTAAGTGATTTTTCCCAGGGCTCTGGGATAAAGGCAAAAAGAGTAAGACAGAATGAAAAAAACCCTGACTCTTTCTCTCTAGCGAGCACACCCATGAGACTGAACCTTGGGCTGGCTCTCTTAAGTGGGAAAGGAAAAAAAACCCAGTCTTTCTGTACCCAGAGGGTCTATTATTACATTGACAAAACGAAATGCTCTCCTTGGTGGTTATAATCATTTATTTACCCTTGCAACCATCTAGCTAGGTAGGAGGTAGAGAATAGGTCTTTTTGTGGAAGGGCAACATTTGCCTCTGTTTTCCTTCCAGTCCTTGGGTACCCCAAGCTTCCAAAACTCTGCCCTTGACTTCACCAATATTGTCAGAGGTAGGGGCAAAAATGTTAGGTTTGCAAAGACAGGAAACACTGCAAGAATAAAACATCTCACATTAGGAAAAAGAAATCCTAAATAAACCAACAAAGATTATTCCCACGGAATGTTTCAGTCTCACTCCCTCCTTTTACAGTTGAGGAGATTAAGGAGAAAATTAAGGGAAATGACTTGTCCAAGGTCACACTGGAACTCATGCTCAGGCCTTTTGATTCCAAGTCTAGCTGTTTTTCCACCATACCAGCCCTGATGCCTCCTCCCACACATTCTTAACACCATCTGGGTTGGTGTTTTGACTTCATCTGATCCTGTTACCAACCCTGTACTGCAATGGTTCCTTGTTACCTCCAGGACCAAATAGAAAAAGAGTAATTTTGTTCGACTCAGAGAATATTGTCACATTCTGGTTCCATTATTTTTAGGAAATTAATAATCGAGGCAGTGGTTTTCTAGCTGTGTGATCCTCTGCAAGTCACTTAACCTTGTTTGCTTCAGTTTCCTCATCTGTAAAATGAGCTAGAGAATGAAATAGCAAATTACAGATTGAGCACCAAGATCAAAGCCAGGAAGATCTGAATTCAAATCTGTCCTCAGATACATTATTAGCTGTGTGACCCTGGGCAAGTCACTTAACCCTATTTGTATCAGTTCCTCATCTGTAAACTGGGGGCACATTGGAGAAAGAAATGGCAAATCACTGCAGGATCTTTGCCAAGATGATGACCATAGGGTCACACAGAGGCAGACAACACTGAATGGCTGGACAACAGCAACAATAACCAAGGTTCCAGTTGGATTTGGCCCCCTAGGTGTAGGCATGTCAAACATGATCAATCAATTAGTAAGTAGTTATAACATAACTACTATGTGCCCAGACCTGTGTGTAGTTAGTGGTATAAAGGGAAGGAAGAGGTACAAGTGAAGGTCTCCATCCTGAGGAGCTTCTGATCTAGAGGAAGGATATAAAACACAGAATTAGAGAATGATGGAATACTGGCTTGCATAGCAATACTAAGAAGAGCTAGGATTTATATAGCACTTTTGAGGTTTGCAAAGCCATATAAAAATATCTCATTTTAACCTCACAACAGCCCTGGGAGGTAGGTGTTATTTAATAGATTTTTTACAGATGAGGAAACTCAGATAGACAGAGGTCAAGTGACTTACTCAGGATCACTCAGCTAGTAAGTGTCCAAAGATGCAGTTGAACTCAGATCTTCCCAGCTCTAGGTCCTGCACTCTACCCACTGTACCACCTGACTGCCTGGCAATCTTGCCTCACATTCTTAGCCCTACCTCCAATGTGTTTGTTAAAATCAAGGATAGATTATTGGGAGCTTGGGAGAGCTTAAAGGCTGGAAGGAAAACAGGAAGACATTATCCTTCTGTGGAAAGAATTCCTCCTGATCACCTAATACTGACAATAAAGGAACATTAGAGAATAAATCAGGAAGACCTGAGTTCAAATTTGACCTCAGATACTTTGTGTGATCCTGGGCAAGTCATTTAACCTTGTTTGCTTTAGCTTCCTAATCTGTAAAATGAACTGGAGAAGGAAATTGTAATTTACTTCAGTAGCTTTGCCAAAGATACTGCCAAAGACCCAAAAGGGGTCACAAAGAGTGGGACCCAACTGAAGCGATTGAACAGCCAAGAGTAAATCCTTACTTTGGAGATTGGAAAACAGGGCAGTCTGTAGGTAAAGTGATTTGTCCAGGTCATATAGGATAAGACAGGCTTGAGTTTGTCTCTTAGACTAACAAAATACTAACATTTGGGTCTAGTTTAGTTTGGTTCAGCAAATAATAAAAGCACAAGGACCTGAACAAGAAAGGTCAGAGCATCTGAATCTTCTGCCAGGTCAGATGCCACATAGCCTTCACTCCTCTAACTAGTGTTGTGCCAATGCAGGGCACCACATTTTAGAATGGACATATACAAGCCAGAGTTCGCCCAGAGGAGGGCACCCGGGATGATGATAGGACTGGAGGGATCAATTGAAGGATGTCAAGTTTGGAAAAGAAAAGATTTCAGGATGGGAGGGGGTGGGGGTTATGATCAAAGGGAGCAAGGAGATGTAGTGAATAAAGTGCTGTTTTTGAGTCAAGAAGACTGCCCCAGACACTTTGTACTGGGTGATGCTAGGCAAGAAAAACTCAGTTTTCTTATCTATAAAATGGGGTTGGATTTGGTATCTTCTGAGGCCCCTTTGAGTTCTAAATCTATAATCCTATTAGACTTGTTCCACTTGACCCCAAAGGAAAGAACTAAGAGGATCCAGTGGAAGTCACAAAGGAGCAGATTTTGACTGGAACCAAGGGGGAAAAAAAAACAAACTTCCTTACAATTAGCCCTGTTCAAAAGTAGATGCTCTGCCTTTGAGTGTGGTGAGTTCCCCAACATGGGGTCCTTAAGTGGAAACTGAATGGTGATTCATCAGGGATGTGGTGGAAGGGAATCCAGGTTGGACTAATGCCTCCTGGCATTGGGGCCCTTCCCATGCTCAGAGTCTGGGATTCTGTGAGATTTCCTGACGTTTGTGCTGGCATTAGGTTTAGTCCTCTACTCTGACCAGTCTTTGGGCCTTTGTTGGGAGAGCACCTGGGTCTCTTGCTTTCTGCCATGCACAGTTTTTCTATCTTCTCCTAAATCAATGGGAGTGCTCATAATCAGCATTTCTAAGCAGATTTTTTTAGGGCCTGTAGGAGAAAGCAGATGTGGTTGTTGCTACCTTGATCACTATCACCATTGTTATTTATAGATTGCCTTGGGTGTAGACAAGACTTCAAGCCATGTAGGTGCACACACACACACACACACACACACACACACACACACACACACACACACACACACAC
>NW_027187360.1:12095718-12115280 GCF_028583685.1 Petaurus breviceps papuanus | reverse complement strand
CACACACACACACACACACACACACACACACACACACACACACACACCACGGGCCGTGCCCTAGAGACCAACTTTTCTGTCTTCTCTCATTCACTCAGCAATGGGACGACAACCTGATCACACACAGTATATTGAATTGTGGGGAGAAGAACAAGAAAGTTGTTTTAGTTTAAAAAAAAAAAAGGCATCTACTGAAGGTGAGGGAGAGGGGGGGTTGCCTATGAACACTCAGGATGTTGTGGCTCTTGGCATGAGGGATGAAGGGGGGGGGGGTAGAGGGCCAGGAAAGCTCAGAGGAGTGTGAGAACCAGGAAGGCTGCACAGACTCCTATTGTCCGTGGAGAGATAGAAAAGGGATTATTATTGGTTAATCTCAAAACCCATTGGTAAAGTGGCATTTGGTTGGTTTCCTGTGGAGTCTTTGAAGCTGAATGGCATTTATACAGCTAACCTACGCCAGTGGTTTCTCTAAGAGATTGTGGGACAGCTTTCAAGGGGAAGGTGGGGGTGGGGGAGGTGTTGAGAGGGAGAGAATCTGGTCCTGCTGATGGACTCCAAACCTGGAGGCAGAGCCTGGAAGAGATGCGTGGACGGGAGACCCTCATTCTCTTAGAGACTAGCCCCTTAGAGATAGATTGTTTGAAAAATACTGACTTCTTCTATAGAGATGAGAAGCTCTTCCAGACAAATGACGCTGAATTTGCAGAAGCATAAGATCATAGATTTATTTTTATGTGCATGTATTTCCAAATTTTGTTACCTCTTTTTTTGTTAACATCAATGATTTTTTGCCCTTCTCTCCTAGCTTGAGAACCATCCCTTGTAACAAAGAATAAGAAAAAGATTTAGAATAGGAAGGAATCTCGAAGTCACTTAGCCAACCCCCCTCATTTTATGGAAGAAGAGACTGAAAAGGGAAGGGACCAGCCTGGGATCATGAAGGCAGCAAGTGGGAGAGCCTGGGGCCTTACTCAAGGCCTTTGTCTCCAAGGCCAGGCCTCTTTCTTCTGTAGCCACCACCACAAGGCCAGTGCCAACTCATCTCCCTTATCTCCCTGTTCCCTGACCTGTTGGCTTCTGGCATTCATTTTAAAGTGTGTCCCAACTTCTGATGGTAATCACAAGTTCTTCTGATGGTAATCACAAGAAATTTCTCACACCTGACAAAGATTGCTATTTTTAAAACAGGGCCCTTTAATGTGATGTGACCATAAACCCAGGTTCCTCAAAAGGTCTATTGAAATTAACTAGTTGACCTTGAAGTTTTACCTGGCAACTAGGGCCCATGCCTCTTCCCTGGGTCTGATAGGGTTTCCCCACAATGAAGGCAGTGTGTCATCCCCCCTCCTACCCATTTGTCCACCACAAGTGATTTGACCTTTATCCCATTCCATTCCCCTGCTTCCTTGCCTCACCACAGTATTTACATGCACAGATACATCCTTATCATAAAACTTTAGGACAATTTAAGTAATAATAGTAATAATAGCTAACATTTATTTAAAAAAGCAAACACAGTGTACAAGGGTCTGCACTAAGTGCTCCACAAATATATTAATCTTCACAACAACCCCAGGAGGTAGGTGATATTATTGAAACTAAGGCAAACAAGAGTTAAGTGACTTACACAAGTTCACATAGCTGTTAATTGTCTAAGGTTGCATTTGAACTCAGGTCTTGCTGACTCAGGTTGCCAGGTGGTACAATGGATAGAGTGCCAGATCTAAAGTCAGGAAGACTCATTTTCCTGAAGTCAAATCTGACCTTAGACATTTACTTGTTGTGTGACCCTGGCCAAGTCATTTAACCCTGTTTGCCTCAGTTTCCTCATCTGGAAAATGAGCAGGAGAAGGAAATGGTGAATCACTCCAGTATCTTTACCAAAACCCTAAATGAGGCCACAAAGGGTCAGACAGGACTAGAACAACTCAATGACAACACCAATAGTTTCCAGAATCCAGGCCTGGTACTCTGTGCATTCTGCCACCTACCTGCCAAGATAACCACTCTTCATCAAAAGGCGTGGCCCAAACTACAGACATATGCAATATTTAGAGTTTAAAGAGACCTTAGGTGATCAACATTAAAGACAACCAGGGGGTGCAGTGAATAGAGCACTGGGGCTTGGTGTCAGGAAACCCCGAATTCAAATCCAGCCTCAGACACATTAGTTATAGGACCCTAGACAGTTCACTTAACCTGTCTGCCTCAGTTTCTTCAACATAAATAGCACCTACTTCCCAAGGTTGTTTTGAGCATCAAATGTGGTAGCATTTGTAAAACACTTAGCACAGCACCCGGCACATAGAAAGGCTCTATATAAATGCTAACTATTATTAATAACATCATTTTATAGATGAGGACCCTGAAAACCAGAGATAAGAGTCACTTGTCTAAAGTCAGGCAGAAGATCATAGAGATGAGCTCCAAATACATGTTTTCTGACTCCAAATCCATTGTCCTTTCCATGATACTGTGCTCAAGATGTGAGTAAGCATGGAAGGGCCTCAGTGTTAGCCCTGACTCAGACAATACTTGAATGTATAGTCCTAGGCAAGCTGTTTCCCTTTTCTGGGCTTTCACTGTCTTACCTGACAATGATGCTGGGGTGAGAAGTTGACCCAGATGGTCCCTAAGGTATGACATTCTATGTTCAATGTCCTAAGGTTCCTTCTAGACCAAACATTGTGTTCCTTTTTCTAGGGGCTCTTCCAATTTAATTCAGTTCAATTCATCCAACAAAGCATTATTGAGAGACAGCTCTGTGCCAGACACTGTATTATGATCTGGAGGTGGAAAGAGAGAAACAAAATAGCCTCAACCCTCAAGGAACTTATTATCTTCAGAGGAACACAGCTGTAGAGCTGATAGGAACCTTAGAGATCATTTAGTCTAACCTTCTCACTTTATAGATGGGGAAATTGAGGCCCAGAGAGGAGAAATGATTTCAGTAAGGTCACAAGGTAGCCAAGTCAGAATTTGAGCCCAAGTCAGAATCCTTATTCTAACTCTGACATCATAATAATAGGAAACATTTATATAGTGCTTTAAAGTTTACAAAGTGCTTTGTAAATAGTATCTCCTTCAATCCTCACAAACAACTCTGAAAGACAGGTGCTATTATTATCCTTGTTTTATAGGTGAAGAAACTGAGACAGACGGTGGTTAAGGGATTTACCCAAGGTCACACAGCTAATAGATGTCAGAGGCTAGATTTGAACTCATATCTTCCTGAATCCAGGTCTACTCCATCTATATGTTGTACCATCTAGTTTCCAGAGAGCATTCTTTCAGGACATCATAAACAAAGTCATGACTCCTACCTATATCTTACAGGGAAGTATGTAAAATTAGCAGCAGAATGACCCAGAACAACTCACTCTTGAAATCAAAGGCTGAAACTGACAGTTTCTGCTTTCCCATCTAAGCCAGTGTGCCAACATTCAATTTTCATGGCTCTGACAGCTTAAACACTGCCCTCTTCCTTCTGTACAGAGCCCAGTTTGTTGGTAGCTGTGCAGAGACATTTTCTTTGTCACTCTTTTCACATTGCCCTTTTAAAACTAAACAGAATTGGAAAGAGTGAAATGGAACTTGCTAACTTGCTTTCAACAGTCCTTGTTTTCATGCAAGGAATTAATTTTTAAAAATAATAATAAAGCCACCATGAGGACTGCTCATTTTTTAAATTGGAAACTCATTTCTTTTAAATTCTTGGAATGAAATTGGTGTTCCATGAGGACCTTGATAGGAAATGGAATCTGTCTTCTTCTTTTGTGAGTTCTCCACTCTCAGGTTTTTGTATTTTGAACATGATGGGTGACCAAACAATTTATTTATGATTCTGTCAGTCTAGATTTAAATGAGTCTTCAAAGGCCATAGACTCCCTGGGGTTCTACCTTCAACAGTGGGAACTTCATAACTAGATCAAGAGCATTATTAGCCTAGGAATAGCAGTTTGCAACCTCTGTCTTGGTTAAGGGTCTGCGACAAATCCATCTTCCACGAGACATTTAGAGTGCTGAAAACTGACCTTAGGACTGAGGGAAATAAGCTAGAGATCAAGATTCCTACTTTCCCCCACTGATCATTTCTAAAGTGAACCATGTGGCCACACGTAATGATTAACTGAAATCCCCATGCAATAAATATAAACATCATCCATTTTTGAAGGTTGACACTTCTTTGTATTCCATTTCTATGATTGGGCAAATCTCAAGTGACAGAAAACTGAATACTTTCCATTTGCTCAGAGTAGTCATACTTTAAGAAAATATTTATATACATCATTTAATGAAGCAGCTGGTTAGATCAAGACCTTTCACCCAGAGGTGGAACAGGTTCATAGGAACAGTTAATGTGACTGATAAATTTTTGTGACTGCATACTCTTAACTCCAAGAGAATTCCTTCCACTCTTGTGTTTAGGTTTATTTGACCTACTTATGATAGGCATATTCAAGGATTCCTCATTTCTAGTCATTCTTGGTTGATGTCTTTATAAGACTCTTCATCTTTCTTTGTCTAATGCAGTATAAAACCACAATGTCCCTAACATCTGTGGGCCATCTGGTGGTCATGTTATGTTTGGATAGAGTTGACTTTCTTCAAGGAGGGCATGGTTTCATTTTCTTATGCCAGCCAAAGACTGGGGCCCAGCAGATGGCAACAGAATAGGATTTAATTCAATTTGTAAAGCATCAAGTGTTAACTATATGTAAGCTCTGAACTAAACACTGAAAACACAAAGAAAAAAATGGTAATGAACTGGCCTCAAAAAGCTTACATTCTACTGAGAGAAAAAAACTTATGCACAGATAAGTAAATACCAAAAAAAAATAGGTAAAAAAAAACCCTTACTTTGTGGGAGAATGGAGAACCCCAAAGGCTAAGGAATCAGGAAAGGTATAGGAGGTGGCGAACTGAGTCTTGAAGGGCACTTCAGAGAGATTCTTCTAGGCAAAGGCATAGGGAGGGGAGATGGAATTTTGTGAATGAAGAATTAAAAGACCAGTACAGTTAAAGCATAGAAACCATGAGTAGGAATAATATGAAATTGGTCTGGAAAGGTAGCTTGGAGACAGATTATAAAGGACTTTATACGCTAAATGGAAGAATTTCTACTTTACTGTATAGGCAATATGGAGACACTAAGAGCATTTTCATCAGGTAAGTGACATGGTCAAACCTGAAGAAGATATACTTCTACTTGTAGTTTTCCTGCACGAGTATAACAAAATTGATTCATATGCTTTCAATAAAATGTAGTTAGATTAACTGAGTGCTAAACTGTTTTTGTTCTTTGAAATTTTAGACATGATTTACCTCCCTTTATTTAGTCTTCATCCAAGTACCCCCGTATTTACAGATGAGGACATTGAACGAAAAGGAAATAACATGTTATAGAGAAAAGGTCTCGAAAGGCAGCCCTCTCTGGGATGGTTCCAATTGTTAAGAATTTTTTCCTTACGTTGAAATGAAATCTGCCACTTTGCATCTTCTTCCATTGCAATTAGTCCTGCCTTGTGGGGCCAAATCAGTTCCTTCTTCTACCAGTTCTTTCAACCAGTCCTTGTATGGCATGGTTTCTAATTTCCTCACCATTCTCATAATACTCCTCTGGACATGCTCCATCTTGTCAAGTTTCTCCCAAAATGTGGTGCCTGGAACAGAACGCTATCTTCCAGATGTGATCTGAGCACAGCTGTACTGAAGCTTTCCTTTGTCTGAAGATTAGACTTCTGTTAATAGAGTCAAAAGACAGCACTAGTTTCTTGGCTATGACTGTACACTGATGACTCACAGTGAACTTAGGTTCCACTAAGACCATAGGTCCTTCCTTGACATGAACTGTTTGGCTACCATCCTTTGCATGGACAGTTGGTTCTTTGAATTCATGTAGCACTTTCACATTCAAGCCTACTATATTTCATCCTACCATATATAACCAGGTTATTTGCCTTGACCTGGGGTGGGGAACCGTCAACCTTGAGGCCACAGGTGGCCCTCTAGGTCCTGAAGTACAGCCCTTTGACCGAATCTAAACTTCACAGAACAAATCCCCTTAATAAAATGATTTGTTCTGTAAAACTTGGACTCGGTCAAAAGGCTGCATCCGAGGACCTAGAAGGCCACATGTGGCCTCAAAGCCCCAGGTTCCCTACCCCTGTCTGTCAAAAACTTTGGGGATCCTGCCTCTGTCATCCATTGTGTTAGAGCTCTCCCTCCCAGCCTTTTGTCATCTGCCTTCCCTCCATACTTCAGTTTTCTTAAAGAGGAGATTTTGTTTGTTTTGTTTTGGTTTTACTTTGCTTCACTTCCCACACCTTTTCCCCCTTCCTCCGTCAAGAACTTTTTCCAATGTTTTTAAAAACAAGCAAAGATTTTTTTCTGTCTTTAAACAGGCCTTTCCATTTTGAGCAGTTGGAAGTGGGCATTATTTTTCTTGTGCTTTATCCTTGTCTGCACCTTTGGTTCCACTAAATGCTCTACTCGGGCTTTCCCCAGTTGCCTCCTACAATCTGTTATTTGGAAAAGAAGACATTTCTTAAACTTGATTTCCTCCAAATCGATGTGTAAAGATTTCATTCTGACTAGAAAACAGTTTTGAAATCCAAGAAGTCAAAGCACAAGGGTGTATAGTAAACCTATTGGATATACCATACTGATTACTGTGGTATATCCTAAATGGGACAATCATTTTACAAGAAGAGATTTGTTCTAGTGGTGCTGCTTGGAGTGGACTGGTCAGGTAAGCAGAGTAAGGAATGGCCAGGATGCTGCCTTGGTCCCTGCTGAGACTCCACCAAGGAAGGTCCAAATGTAGGGAATAAACCTCATATGGGGGACTTATTGGAAGACATAAGACAAGAGTAACAGAGGGTGAAAAGGCATGGGTAGGCTTCCACTTGTGATGTTGAAAGGCACAGACACATGGTTAAATCACAGATCTATGAGGTATTGAATGGATGGAGGATGGAGGAGAGGAGAGGAAAAGGAACAAAGACAATAGCTAGCATTTATATAGCATCTTAAGATTGTCAAAGCACTTTGCATGTTCCCTCGTTTTATCCTCTTTTCAACCCTGTGAGGCAGGTGTTATGATTATTCTCCTTTACAGATGTGGAAACTGAGGCTGAGAGCCTGATGTGTTTTCAGTGATGCTGGGAAGTCCTCTCTGACATTCCAAAAATTTTTTCTGACAGTAACTGATAATTTAAATCATAACCTGAGAGACTTGTTTGTTGAACTTAAGGTTTTGATTTGTGATATAGCAGAAAGAACTCTGGATTTGAGTTACATAATCCCAGAACTTCAGAACTGGAGGGCACCATCTAGCTCAACTCATACTGGAAGAAAGGAAATAAGCATTTCTATAGTGCCTACTATAAGCCAGGCATTGTACTTTTGTGTTTTTGTAAATATCTTATTTTCTCTTCACAACGACCTAGCAAGGAAGATGCTATAATTATCCCTATTTTACAGTTGTGAAAACTGAGGCAAACAGGTTAAGTGAGTCACCCAGGGTCACATAATAAATGTCTGAGGCTAGATTTGAACTTCAGTCTTCCTGACTCCAAGTCTAGCACTCAATCTAACCTAGTTGCCTAATAATAGTTGAAATTAATAGCTCATGCTCATATAAGGCATTAAGGTTTGTAGGATACTTCACATCCACATTTTTTTTCCATTTGATCCTTGTAGTAACCCTGTGAGATAGATTCTATTATTCTCCCCATTTTATAGATGAGGAAATGAACATTCAGAGAAGTTGAAACTTGTCCAGGTTCACATAAATTATAAGTATTGGAAGGAAGATTTGAACCCTGTAGTCCCTGATAAATTTGTTTATCTTACCAGCAGATTTGGGAACTTTGATTGTCGACACCTCTTATTATAGAAGATATAGATATGTTCGACAGTACTTTTGTTCTGAGGAAGCGGGAGAACAAGCATTTACTGCTTGTTTTTGTGTGGCAGGCATCGTGCTAAGCCTTTACAAATATCCCATATGATACAATAACACTGAAAGATAAATGCTATCTTACACATGATGAAACTGAGGCAAACAGAGATTAATGGACTTGTCCAGGGTCACATAGCTAGTGACAGCAGAGGCTAGGTTTGAATTCATGTCAGTGCTCTAAGCCATTGTGCCATCTGGCTGCCTCAAAGGAAAACTAATTATTCCTCAGTGATTAGTGTTATCCCCAGATGAATTGGTTGGGTTGGAAGTGCCCCTCGGTCTCTCCTTTGGGATAAGTTTTAGTGACTAAGGCTGTGCCCAGGATCTCTGGGAGGGTGCAGAGCCATAGGAGACTGGGCTTTGTTGGGAGGAGTCATTATGCCACATTGGGCAGATTTTTGTCCTTTCCCTTCCACTTTTTTTCTGGAAGGAGTGTACCAGGTGGGTGTTGGGGAGAATTTGTTCCCTCCTCCCCATAGGAGTTGTTAAGGTCTATCCCAGGACAGGAGTAGATCAGAGTTTATAGACAATTTCCTTCATGAACTCCCACCTGTAGTTAAAGGACAAACAGGAATTCATGGGCAACGTGATCATGGAATCCAGTCTTGTAGTTAAAGGAGGTTTCTTAGGCAATGTCAGCCTTGGTGGCTACCTCATGAGTTCCATCAAGTTTGAGTATTCAAGGATTAGGCTTCCTATATGGAAAAGGTGAATCTCCAGAGAAGGTAGCCAGTCATAAGGGACTAAAGTCACAACACAGAGTAAGAAGAGATCAAGACCTTCTCCATGTTATTTCAATGGTACTCAGTACATATTTTTATGGGAAGAAGGTTGCTCATTTAGCAGCACCAAAATGTATTAAACTTCTGCAGCTAGTCCAAGATCTCAAAATATACCTGTGGTATGTAAATGATGGGACCTGCCACACAGAGAGAAAACAATCATCTTGACTGTTTATGGGTTACTGTGAGTCCTTTTATGTGCTTTCTATATTTGTCTAATGGTTCCAACAAGTTCTTTGTGATATCTGGGAATAAATGAAGGTCATTCTATACCCAATATGCAACTATTACCTTGTATGAGAGCTGGAAATGATGCTACCCACATTTGTAGAAACTTAAACATGAGTTAGACTTAATATCTATTTAGAAATTTTCCAGAGTAAACTTTGGGTGGGGGTAATAACAATCCAAAGAGTTGTTGATTTGAGAGCTTAGTCCTAAGATGGGACCTGATATTTAATGGTGGGGTGGTGGTGGAGAGCACTGAGCCATGGGTTGTAGTTGGCTGAATTTGGTCTCGTTAATGTCACCTGCTGTGTCTGGGAGATCAGCATAAACTGATAAATATTAGCTAATATTTAGTGGAAAGTTTTCAAAGCACTTTACATAAAATGGAATTTTGTGTTCCTCCCACCATTCAGGAGGAGAAGAAGGAGAAGAAGAAGAAGAAGAAGAAGAAGAAGAAGAAGAAGAAGAAGAAGAAGAAGAAGAAGAAGAAGAAGAAGAAGAAGAAGAAGAAGAAGAAGAAGAAGAAGAGAATAAACTAGTCTGGGTGAATGGCTGGATGAAATATTAAGCTGAAGCATGGCCTAATGTCTAGGACCAGCCAGTAGATATAGTGGGCTAAGTGGATCAATTTGCAGACTCATTTAGCAATCAACTGTGTTAGGTCCTAGGGTGGAAGCTTCAAAGATGAGTGGATTAGCTTCTGGTGGGGGGCAGAGTGGGGAGGGTGGGAAGAGCGAGGATGGGGACTGGATTCTGGAAGCTCTGGATATGGAGGTACAGGTATCAGGCTTAGGGTGAAGAGTGGCAGTCCAAGTGGCAAAGAGTATGTCAGTGTCAGCAGTTAGCTGGTGAGATGGTCTAGGTAGACATTTGGATGGAATGTGTAAGGGAGAATGATGTGTCTTCTCTTTCAAAAAGTTTTCACTTCTTATGACTATGCTGTGTAACTTTTCTCTCCTACCTGCAGTCTGCTTTTATCCTATCAACGCTTCTCTCCAGGCTGGGGAGGAAAAGGGTGTCAAAGATTGGTTTTTGGGGTCAGGAAGCAAAGAAAGTAGAGAAGAATAATAAGGGCAAAAGTTATTTGCTCTTTCTCTTCTCAACTCCTGTTCAGGTCCATGTGTGTGTGTACGCATATATACTTATACACACATACATACAGAGAGAGAATGAGAGTAAGAGAAATAACACTTTCTTTACAACCATGGGTGGTAGAAGCAAGCATTATTTCTCTTGTTTGATAGATAAGGAAACAGCCTCAAAGAGGGGAATAGACTTAGACAAGGTCACACAGCTAGAAAATGGCAGAGTGGGATTGAATCCAGTTCTTTTGATACTGAACCAAGCGTACCTTGCTGCCAAGAGGCTGAAGAATAGGTTTGGATCATTCAATCAGCAAGGACTTAACATGCACCTCCTATGGGCAGGATAGTACAAGATTTCCTTATGCAAGAAGCCAAGTAGGATGACTAGCTCTTATCCAAAGAAATCTTGTTAGGGAGACAAGGTTTGTGCACAGACAGAAAATAATTCAAGCAAAAGTGTGTGGCATAGTATAATTGAATGCTGAGTTAAACAGCTAGGGTCATAAGCATGACAGGAATTCCATTGGGAGAGAAGGGATAACTAAAGACTATGGTCAGCTGGAAAGATTTTCTGGAAAAAGTGGGACTTAGGGTGGACCTTAAAGAACAGTGAGAGGCTTGGTTGTTTGTTTTTTGTTTTTTGGAAACTGGAAGAAATGCATTGTAAACAAGCCTGCAAGCTCAGGACCTCAGGTATTTCCTTCCTCCCAGAAGGTGACATGATACCTCAGTCTCTCTCCTTTTGATTACATCTTCCTTGCATATTTCCTGATGGCGTGTGCAAGGAGAGGTTTTGGGGAGGGCTGGAGGTTCAGCTCCTGACAAGGATAGCAGGGGACAAGGAGAAAATAGGAGCTGTGCTCCAGGGACCCCTTAATTTGAAGATGAAAACCAGAAGCTTCTGTATGTCTAAATTAGCTCACAGAGATCTCTCTGGTGATGAGGGGGTACACACAGGCTGCCACTGCCTTAGGCTGATGGATTAAGGAACATGGAGCTGACAAGAAGATGCTGGAAGGGGAGGGCATGAAGACAAAGGCTTCTATATTTCCCTAGCTGCAGATGAATTCTTTCCTAATGTATTAAACATTTGGTCGGACCTGGTTCTTCCTCTTCCTCCTTTCTCTGTGGTGTGTTTCCACAAGGGGTTTCATCTGCTGCCTCAGAAGAATGTGGGAGCTACTCTGCAAGGAGTCTGTGCCTAGATTGGGAGCCAGATATCCCAGGAGACTTGGGAGTGAGTGCCTGTGGTTGTCTCTGCTCAGGGCTTACTGCCCAAGTCTACAATTCTTATCTGTGCCTTTGTCTGTTGCCAGGTGTTAAAGTCAACAAGCAAGCATATAGCATGTGTTTACTATGTGCCAGGCTCTGTGCTAAGCTTTGGGGATACAAGAAAAAATCATAACCAAGCCCTGTTCTCAAAAAGCCCAGTCTTACGTGGGAGACAACATGCAAACAACTGTGTAGAAACAAGATAAAGACAGGATAATTTGGAGGGAGTCTCCAGGTGAAGACACCAGCATCAAAGGGGATGAGGAAGGACAATCGGGTAAATTATAAGCACTGAGATCTATTTCTGAAAATGTGTGTCCATTCTGTCATTTAGAGAGAAGAGAAGGAAAGTTATATAATTGGTCATCCAAAATTATGCATTACATGACCAAATGAAAATTATTAAGGGTTTTTGTTTTGGGGGGAGGGGGTATTGGATCTGTGATTTCTTTGGTACAGAGGACTCCCTCTACTGATGAAGATCTGAACTTTTACTGAAACTTAAGAGTCCTAGAGAATTGTCTGGGGACATTGAGAGCTTAAGGGACTTGTCTAGGATCATGCAACTGGCACATGTCCAAGGTGAGACCTGAACTCAAATTTCTCTGAGTCTAGCCCTCTATCTACTATGCACTAGAGATAAGCATTATCCTTTTGTGAAGATTTATACTCTTAAATATATTTTGCTTAGGCCAACAGTATGGTATAGAATGGATAGAAGGGATAGAGGTAGAGTTAGAAGATCAAGGTTCAAGTTCAGCTTTTGACATGATAGTTGGTAATCATGGGCCAGTGCCCCTTCCCCCCCCACAGGAAAGTCTCCCAGATTGTATTTTACAGGCAGTTGATTTGCATTGATGTAGGACATTTCCATACAGGAAATCCCTAATGAAATCATAATTCTGAACCAAGTAAATGAGTATACATGCATATCTAAAGTGGCACAGTGGATTAATTGCCAAGCCTGGAGTCAGGAAGACTTGAGTTCAAATGTGGCATCAGACACTTAGTAGCTTTATGACCCCAGGCAGCTCACTTAACCCTGTTTGCCTCAGTTTCCTCATCTGTAAAATGAGCTGGAGAAGGAAATGACAAACCATTCCAATATCTTTGTCAAGAAAACCCCCAAAAGGGGTCACAAGCAGTTAGAAATGACTGAATATGACTAAACAATGACAAAACAAAACAAAACAAATATACAGATATAAATGAATTTGCAACTCCTGAGTACTTGGGGACTTCGTGGGGGGAGCTGGAAGAAGGGCCCAGGAGATATTTGGGCAGATGCTATAGAAAAACAAAATAATAATTCTGCTGTAGTATCTACTGTAACTATCATGAATGAATACATTTTCCCACAGTGTTTGGTAGAAACATTATAAAAACATTTCAGCCCCTGCACACAGTAGTACATGCCACACTGTTGGCACAGTAAAATGCTCTTAAGAACAGGCAGCCAACACCACCATGATGAAGAAATGTGAGAGAATTTTCCAGAATCTCTGGAAAGGCACAGAATCAGTATCTATTGCTGTGATACTGAATAGCAACCAGGTGGCACAATGGATAGAGCACTGGACTGTGAGTTAGAAAGACCCAAGTTCAAATTCAGCCCTGACTACAGGTTGTGAGGGTTAAATGACTTGCCCAAGGTCTCACAGAAAGTGTCTGAGGAAAGCTTCAAACTCATGCCTTCCTGACTCCAAATCTGGCACTCACCTACCTTCCATACCAGTGGCCCTTGCAAACAGAGGCCAATTATGTGATTATGCTGTACATTCTCAGTTTGCAACATGAAGAAAAAAATCCACTAACATTTACAAGAAAACAATATATTGGTTAAGGAGCAATATCAGAAAGTCCTGAGAGTGTAATGGTCAACCTCTTTTATGTAATTATTATCTGAGATATCCCCAAAGATATCTCTATCTATATTATATGTGTATATGTATATATAGGCTCACATATATACATGCATATGTGTGTATACTGATTTTGTTGATTATTACAAAGTCTTTGATTCATTCGGTTTTGTACTCATGGTTTTTCCAGATAGGGCAGATATATAAAGTAGGTTCTATCATCAAGAATTCTCTATACCTGGGGCGACTAGGTGGCACAGTGAATAGAGCACTGGCCCTGGAGTCAGGAGGACCTGCATTCAAATCCAGCCTCAGACACTTAACACAAAAACTAGCCGTGTGACCTTGGGCAAGTCACTTAACTCCAATTGCCCTCCAAAAAGCAAAAAAAAAGAATTCTCTATACCAAGGAAATCACAGATCCAATGAAAAAAATTTTTTTTCATAATTTTCACTAGGGTATCTGATGTCTTCATGGAAAACTGTATTTAAAGCACTGCACAAACATAGTAATGTCTAAAACAATTCATGTAAAACATGACATTTTTGAGGAAGACAATTTAACCACATTATGATTCTGCCTAATCTTAGATCCATTATTTCTCTCAAATAGAAGCTTGAAATTGCTGAGTGGCAGGGGAAACTAGGCTGGATTAAAAGCATGTTAGAGTTGATCTATAAAGCTGATAATAATGGTTCACACTTATAGCATACTTGAAGGTTTTTGAAATGCTTTAAATACATCATCTCATTTAATCCTCATAATAATCCAGTGAGAAGGTGCTATTATTATCCTCTTTTTACAGATCAGAAAACTAGGCTGAGTGGTTGTGACTCACCCAGGGTCATACAACTAATAAGTTTCAGAGGTAGCATTTGAACCCAGGTCATCCAGCTTCTAAATTCAGTGCTCTATTCCCTGTGCCATGTACTGTTAGCTAAATGAAACTGAGATTTGGACTTTCTCATTCATACATCCTTTCTTTCTTTAAACAAATCTTTCCTTAGGACATCATATCAGAAGAGGGCACAACTCAAAGCACATGAAACCTTTCCTAATCCCTTCCACTGCTAATGCCCCTTTACCTCTTTGTATATATTTGAATTTATTTACTGGATATTTATGCTATGTATAGTTGTATATGTATTTGTTTCTCCCATTAGAATGTAAACTCTTTGTAAGCAAGGATTTTTTTTTTATTGGCACATATTACTATGGCTTAATACATGCTGATTGATTGATACCAGAAGAAAAGAAAATGCAAAACATAATCTCTGCCATTGAGGAACCTGAAATCTAGTGGTGGTGATGGAATTTGCCCAGGAGCACAGCTAGGCCTAGTGTCAAGGTATACAGTTGGCTAGAGGCAACTTGTAGGGGCATGAAGCAAGGGACCCTTTTTAGTTTCACTTTTTTAAAGTATACATTTTTAATGCCAGAAAAACTCCACTCTTCATGACAACTTAAGTATTTATTATATAATGTGTGGTGAGATCAGTGATGCAGTAAGGATACAATTTTTCTAACCTTGTCTGCCTCATCCCTGTTTTGTACAAGGAAAGCAGAACAATAATAGAAAATTTGCATGATTAAGTATTTTTAATCATATAGAGAAGAGGGTAATCAGTGTTACCTGAGGCCAGCAGAGAAGGTAGTGAATTTTAGACCTGGATTTTAGAGGTCATAAAGTATAACTTTCTCATTGTACAGATTGAGAAACTGAGGCACCTAAAGGAGAAGTAGCTTGCCTAACATCTCACAGGAGGCAAGTGGAAAAGGTAGGATTCAAATCAAGGTTTTTCTGACTCCAAAGTTGATGCCCTTTCCACCATATCATGAAAGTCTTTGAAAGAACTTAAAGAGGTTTCCATTTGGCTATTGGGATGGGCACCACGATTGTATAATGGATAGAGCGATGGACTCAGAGTCAGGAAGACCTGAGTTTGAATCCTGTCTCAAATACTCACTTAGTAGTTGTGTGGGTGTGGGCTTTTATTACATCACTTAACCTCTCTGGGTCTCAGTTTCCTCATCTATAAAATGGGGATGATAATAGCACCTATCTCAAAGGATTGTCAGGATCAAATGAAATAATATACATAAAGCCCTTTGCAAACTTTAAAGCACTTTATAAAATGCTCACTGTTATCATTATGGGAAAAGAAAAAAGCATTTTCACACAAGGGAGCTGAGCCCCTAAGCCAGAAGTGAATATAGCATATGTACATGGAACAGTAAGGATCTCCTCCTGACTGTAGTATCTTTCTTTGGGGGAGCAGTAGAGACATAAGGCTGCTGGAGAAGTAGGGTGTGGGTACTTCCAACAGGTAGCCATTCCCTTTCCTTTCTTGGGCCTGAGCCCCCAGAACACCACTTTCCTTCCATCAGCAGAAATGTATCATGGTGTTCAGAGTAGTTTTCAACACTGGAGATTCTGAATGGGCTGATGGAAATTTCCCATACAGCTGTAGCAGGGCTGTAATTATGGAAACAGCGATTACTGCTGAAAAGCAGAAGAGGAACTGGAAAATGCCCTGTTGGCAACTGAAGCCATAGCCTACAGCAAGTCACTTAACCTCTTTTTGGCCTCAGTTTCCCCTTCAGTAGAAAAAAGGCCAGGCTATATTGAGTGGCATAATTAGTTTGTTTATGGTGAGCTTTGAGATGCTTGGATGAAAGGCTTGATGTGAATGTTACATTTTATTATTATAATCACAGCAAACTCGGGATTCAAAGAGATACTTTAGAACCCAAATTATAGGAGTGAAAGTCCTCAGCTGAAGGAGGGGGATGTCAGAGTAATTAATGATGAAACTCTTTATAGAAACCTTTCAATAGGGCCACATCCCCAGAGTAAGGCTGGGAGGGTTAAGTAAATGAAAACTTCCCCTCCTTTAAAAAGAGCAATTGATGTCTACTTAGGTCAGTGGGAGGCGTTCTGTTAGGCTTGCAAGTATCTACTCAGGCAAAATGGAGTGGTCATCTGAGTCAACTTATGGGTGAATCTGGAAAATTCATTCCGTTTCAGTTGAAACCAGCAACCATTTCTGAAGCACCTGTTATATGTAGGGCATTTTAAAATCTATTTAATCAGCCTCTGACCCACCTCTCCAAATTGAGTTTATGTTTCTTCCAATCAAATTGACCTAATTTACATCCCTTAGATAGTCAACCTCCCACATCTATGTCTTTAAACAGGCTATCTTCCAAGTCTGAAATTTCCCCCCTTTTCAACTCTACCTCTTGTCATCCCAAGTTCCATTTCCAGCTCATTCCATGCTGCCTCCTACACTAGATCTTTCCTAATTCCCCCAGGGGTTAGCACTTCCCCAACCATCCCCAATTCTGAAGCGATTCTGTGTTTCCTCGGTATATATTTTGTATTTGGTCTATGTATATATGTTTTTTGCCCTGCTTTGCCTAAAAATAAGTTCTTTGAGGAAAGAAACTTTTCATTTGTATTTTAATATTAGCAGAGGCCACTAAGAACCCTAAATGAAGAACCCTAAAGGAGCCCTAAACGTCTGGTACTTATTGTTATGTACTTAGTAAATGCTTATGGAATTGAATTACATCTGAGTCACTTCCAAGTCTAAATACCTTTAAACAAGAATCATGGTATAGGTGAAAATGCTAAGCTCCAGCTCTCCCACGTATTTGCTACGCAACTTTGGAATTGTTGCATACCCTTGGTTTCTTCCTCTGTTAAATAGGGTGGGGGGGATGATCTGGATGATTTTGAAGACCTTGTTCAGTTAACATTTTATGTCCTAGAGTCTCTGATGCTCCATAATCTGTATTCTACATCTAAGGACTTTCTATGTTATAAGGTCCTTTCCAGATCCAATCTTCCATATTATAAGGTTTCTTTCAGCTCTTACAATCCATGTCCTGTGCTCTAAGGTACTTTCTGGGCCTGGGAATCTACAATTTCTTGAATACACAGGAGGCAACTCAGAAAGCAGAGAAGTTTTGTGGCTTTGGAAAGAAGGTAACTAGTTCCTAAGGCTTTGCAGTCACAGATACATGTTGACGAATTGATGGACAAACACATTTGTCCTTATCAAATAACCTTTAAATCAGCTGATGATGGTTCATTTGGTTAGTTTAGGTGCAGTCCTACCTGAAGGTAAGAAAAAGATGGCCAAAACGACCTCTCAGGGGACGTTGCTTTCCTGAGAATCAGTGGTGCAGCAAGGTGACCTAATAAACATTTGTAAAAATGTTTGAGGTTCCCTAGATCAAAGGTGATACAAGCAGAAGGAATTATTACTTTGGGGGATATGGGAAGGTAGGTTATTTATATGACATCATAAAAAGTTGCATAATCAATTTGCCTTTTCCAAATGTTTATGGGATATCAGGTCTTTCACCTTATTTCACTCTGGCAACTTAGCACATTACTCAATTCTGGTCGTATTCAAAGTATTAACCATTGTGAAAGTGTAGTACTTATAACAAGTACCTGAGGGAAATACACAGGTAAAATCTTGGGGTGTGACAATTTCCTCTGCATATTCTAGCAGCTCAATCGGGAGAGGAACCCTGTGAGCATTGCCTGAGAGACAAGTGTCTCTCTCTTGTG
Organism: Petaurus breviceps papuanus; assembly: GCF_028583685.1. Classification (NCBI taxonomy): domain Eukaryota; kingdom Metazoa; phylum Chordata; class Mammalia; order Diprotodontia; family Petauridae; genus Petaurus; species Petaurus breviceps. The sequence goes on along the minus strand of NW_027187360.1, from coordinate 12,097,499 downwards.
AAATATAAACATATCCATGTAAAACACCAGAATTTACCTTTTCTGTGACCAGTGACTCCAAGTCTTTAATGCCATGGAACAAAATGAGGAAGAAAACTCATAGCTTTTTGATTTGCAACTGAGATTAAAGGAATGCCACACTATTGGTAGAATTTCAGACATCAGCAAAAGAGGGGGATTACAGTGGGGGGGGGGTGAGGTAGAAAGGAGTTCACTATATGCAAGGCTGGCCCCTGGTTAAGACTTATGTCACAATGAGAAGGGCACAAGATTGGGAAGTGGAGGGTGTGGGTTGAAATCCTGGTTGTACATGAAATTCTAAGATCATATAATTCCATATTCAGCATATTGTCTTCCCTGGAAAAGCAAGGTCCAGACACAATAATAGTGCATCTATTTTTGCCTGAATTATTCTGATGTAGCATTTTCTAGATTTAGTCATATAGCTCCCCCTTTACCCACTTCTAACTGTTGAAAGTATACCATCCTTCAAGAATAAATATAAATACCAACACCTCCAAACTGCCTGGTGACCCTCAGAACTTTTATAGCATTTTATTGGTAAATCTTGCCCAAGGATTTGACTAATCTGAATATATCTCCTCTACAACATTAAACTTCTTAAGGACGGCCATTGTGGTTCCTTTTGTACTTCCCTTATGGCCTAGGACTGGTACATAGTTATTTGTTGAATGACTGATGCATGATGTAGCCTGAGGAGTAATGGAGAGTCAAGTCATAGGTATGACATGTATGTAACTACTAGCTCCCTGGTTTTGCATAAATCACTTAACCTATCTGAGCCTCAGGCTTCTCATCTGTAAAAGGTAGGGAAACATTTGCCTTGCCTTCCCCAGAGAGTTCTTGTAAGAATCAAATGATGTGTAGCAGGGGAGGATCCATTGATTATGCCCCCTGCTCCCTTCAAGATGGACATATGTTCCTATTAAAGATATAATGCATGTAAAATATTTTATTATCGTAAAGTGCTATATGAATATATCTGTCTGGGGACGCTGCTGCTGCTGCTGTGCTCAACTTCCTACTTACTAGCTCTATGACCCCAGGCAAGTTGATTAACTTCTCTGGACCTCAGTAAATTCTTCTGTAAAAGGAGGGAGATGGACAAGATGATCTCCAAGGTTCCTTCCAACTCTAAACCTGTGAATGGATTAGAGACTTGGCCATAATGTGCTAGCACCAGAATTATTTAGAAGGCATAGGGGATTTCTGGGGCCAAGATGGCAAAGTGAGGAAGGAAGCCTTTCCAAATTCCCCTCCAAACAACAAGAAAACCACATCAGAATTGATCTAGGAGCAGGGAAGCTGCTTAACAGGCAAGCAGGAAAGATCTGTCTCTCTCTGATGGGAGTGGAGAGAAATCCAAGAGTGGTAGCAGCAACCACTCTCACAGCAGGGAGCCTGCAACAAGGCTCCAAGCCTGGCGCAATCCGCCAGAGGGACCCTGCCCTCCTGCAAGCCAGCAGCCCCCTAGGCAAGTGATCAGTCTGTGCAACACAGCAAAGTTCCCAGCAACTCCATCCCCAGCACAAGCCACCAGTGAGGTCTTGGCCTCATTGCTGACTAGTAGTGAAGACCCTGCCTGGGGTTGGCCAACAGTGAGACCCTACCTCTGAGGCCTATAAGTAGAGAGACCCTATTTCCATAGCAACCCAGAAACAGGGTCCCACCTATAGAGAAGGTCATCAGCTAAACACCACACCTAGAGGCCAACAGGGAGGCCCTACCCCCCCCCCCCCCCCCCCCCCCCCCCCCCCCCC
>NW_027187360.1:12045362-12095618 GCF_028583685.1 Petaurus breviceps papuanus | reverse complement strand
AAGTACAAGCCAGAAGGGAAGCCTATCCTCCAGAGAAAACAAGTGGCTAAGCCCTGAAACCCAGCAAAAGCCAGTGGTAAGACCTAGAGGTCAACACATAAAACTTGGGACATTGCACAACCAGAGCCCAAATCTCACAAGTCACAAAAAAGGCAGAAAAAATGAGCAAAAAACAAACAAAAAAAGAGCTTGACTATAGAAAGTTATTATGGTGATAGGGCAGATCAAGGCATAAACTTAGAAATGTACAATAATGTCAAAATGGCTCTATGTGAAGACTCAAAGAAAAATTGAATTTGGTCTCAGGCCCCAAAAGAATTCCTGGAAGAGCTTAAAAAGCAAATTAAAGAAGTAGAAGAAAAATTGGGATAGAAATTAGTGTAATACAAGAGAATCATGGGGGAAAAGAGTCAATAGCATGGGAAAAGATATACAAAAATTTACCGAGGAAAATAGCTCTAAAAAAGTAGAATTGGCTGAAGGGAAAAGGAAGTACAAAAGCTTACTAAAGAAAATAATTCCTTAAAAATTTGAATTGAACAAGTGGAAACTAATGCCTCTGAGACCTCTAGATATGATAAAACAAAATTTTAAAAGTTTAAAATATAGAAGAAAATGTGAAATTTCTCATTGGAAAAACAACTGACCTAAAAAATAGATCTGGGAGAAATGATATAAGAATTATTGGACTGCCTGAAAGCCATGGTGAAAAAACAAAAAACCTGGACAACATCTTCCAAAAAATTATCAAAGAAACCTGCCCTGACATAATAGAACCAGAGGACAAAACAGAAATGGAAAGAATCCACCAATCACCACCTAAAAGAGATCCCAAAATGAAAACTCCCAGGAACATCATAACCAAATTCCAGAGCTCACAGATCAAGGAGAAGGTATTGCAAGCACCCAAAAAGAAACAATTCAAATATTGTGAAGCTACAGTCAGGATTACACAGGATTTGGCAGTTTCCACACCGAAGAGCCAGAAGACTTGGAATATGATATACCAAAAGGCAAAGGAGTTAGGATTACAACCAACAATGACCTACTCAGCAAAATTGAATATAATCTTTCAGGTAAAAAAAAATGGATAATTAAATAGAGGACTTTGAAATATTTTAATTAAAAGACCAGAGCTGAATAAAAAAAAAAAATTATCTCCAAATACAAGACTCAAGGAAAACATAAAAAGGTAAAAAAGAAACAAGAAAGAGAAAACATAAGACATTCAATAAGGTTAATCTATTTATATTTCTATATGGCAAGATAATAGTTGTAACGCTTAACAACTTTATTACTGTAAGAGCAATTAGAAGGAGTATATGTGGACAGAAGGTGTGACCTTGATGGATGATACCCAAAAAAACACAATAAAGGGGTGAGAAAGAAAATTGCTCTGGAAGAAGAAGGAGGTAGAAGACTGAATGGGGCAAATTATCACACATAGAAGAGGCATGAAAGAACTATTATGATGGGGGGAGGGAAAGATGGAGGATGGGGGGCAGCAGGTAAAGCTTAAACCTTACTCTCCCCAAAATCGGCTCAAAGAGGCAATAACATATTAGCTGAATATAGAAATCTATCTTAGCCTATAAGGAAGCAAAAAGGGGTGGGGATAAAAGAAGAAGGAGGGAATAATGATAAAAGGGAGGGTATGTTAGTAAAGTTGGTGATCAAAAGTAAAACCCTTGTGAGGTGGGAAAGGGTAGGGTGTAAGAGAAAGAAGGGGATAAACAAGCAAAAAATAACGAAGAGAAACACACAGTTATCACAATTATAAATATGAATGAGATGAACTCACCCATAAAATGGAAGCAAATAGCAGAATGGATTAAAAACTAGAATCCTGCAGTATGGTGTTTACAAGAAACACATTTGAAACAGAGAGATACACACAGGGTCAAGGTAAGGGACTGGAGCAGATATCTATTATACTTCAGTAGAAGCAAAGAAAACTGGCACAGCAATCATGATCTCAGACAAAGCAAAAGCAAAAGTAGATCTAATTAAAAGAGATAAAGAAGGAAACTATATCTTGCTCAAAGGTACAACAGACAAGGAAGTTATATCAATACTAAACATATATGCACCAAAATGTATAGCACCTAAATTTTTGAAGAAGTTGTATGAGTTACAGAAGGAAATAGATAATGAAACTATACTAGTGGGGGACCTTAACTTTCTGCTCGCACAACTAGATAAATCTAACCAAAAAATAAACAAGAAATAAGTTAAGGAGTTGAATAAAATTCTGGAAAAGTTAGCTATGACAGATCTCCGAAGAAAACTGAATGGGAATAGAAAGGAATATGCCTTTTTCTCAGCAGAACACGGCTCCTACACAAAAATTGACCATATAATAGGACATAAAAATCTCAAAACCAAATATAGAAAAGCAGAAATAGTAAACACATCCTTTTCAGATCAAAATGCAATAAAAACTACATTCAATAATGGACAATGGAAAGAGAGATTAAAAACTAATTGGAAATTAATCTAATCCTAAAAAACAAGTGGGTCAAAGAACAAATCATAGAAACAATAAATAATTTCATTAAAGAAAATGACAACAATGAGACAATATACCAAAATTTATGGGACGCAGCCAAATGGTACTTAGCAGAAAATGTCTATCTCTAATTGCTAACATCAATAAAATAGAGAAAAAGCATTAATTGGATATGTAACTAAAAAAAAATACCTAGAAAAACAACAAATTTTATATCCCCAATTAAACACCAAATTGGAAATTCTGGAAATTAAAGGAGAGATTAATACAATTGAAAATAAGAAAACCATTTAACAAATAAAACTAGAAGCTAGTTTTATGAGAAAAAAAAACAATAAAATAAAACTGGTTAATTTTATTTTAAAAAGGAAAGAAGAAAACCAAATTATTAGCATCAAAAATGAAAGGGATGAATTCACCACCAATAAAGATGAAATTAAGACAATAATTAGGAGCTATTTTGCCTAATTATATGTCAATAAATTTGACAATCTAAAAGAAATGGATGAATATCTACAAAAATATAAATTTCTCAGATTAACAGAAGAATAAACAAAATATTTAAATAACCAAATCTTAGAAGAAATTGAACAAGTCATCAATGAGCTTCCTAAGAAAAAATCCCTAGTACCAGATGAATTCACAAGTGAATCCTTTTTTTTTTTTGAGGGGGGAAGGCAAGGCAATTGGGGTTAAGTGACTTGTTGAAGGACACACAGCTAGTTCAATGTCAAGTGTCTGAAGCTGAATTTGAACTCAGGTCCTCCTGACTCCAGGATTGGTGCTCTATTTCGCAGGTGAATTCTACCAACATTTAAAGAACAATTAGTCCCAATACTATTTAAACTATGTGGAAAAATAGTCGGAGTCCTACTAAATTCCTTTTATAACACAAATGTGGTGCTGATACCCAAACCAAGAAGAATCAAAACAGAGAAAGAACTGATACTGATTGACTACAGACTGAAGCATGCTATTTTTTTCTTTCTTTCATTTTTTTCTTTCATTAGTCTTCTTGTACAAAATGATTAATATGGAAATGTTTTACATAATTGCACATGCATATCCTATATCTGACTGTTTACTATCTCAGGGAGGGGAAAGTGGAAGGGGGGGTAGGAAGGATAGAACTTGGGACTCAAAACTTTAAATAACAATTTTTTTTAATTGGAACAAATACAAAATAAAAAAAAAAAACACATAGAGACAGATTTTTCAATGTTCTGTGTGAGCACACTAAAGCATGAATACAAATAACATGCAAAGGAGTTCCCAAATGGACTGGATCAATCAACACCAATAACTTCTTAAAAAAATTATTTCATCCAGGGAAGGATTTCCAGACAACTGGTCTGGTCCTACATCATGATTGATTTTACAATTCTGGGCCCACAAGAGTTTTTCTAACATCTAATAAGACAAATGATTATAGAATTGATATAGTATCCCCCAAGAGACATTAAGATCATATCAACTAATCTCATCTTTTTATTAAGAAGGAAATGGAAGCCCAGGGAAGTTAAGAGACTTGCCCAAGGTCATACAAAGACCTCCCAAAGAGGGATCTAAATCCAGACCCTCTGACTCCAGGGCTAGTGCTCCTTCTCCCATACTTCCCTGAGGCTCAGAGGACTTCAGGGACTTGCCCAAGGCCAAATCCTACCAAGCCAGGATTCTTTCAGTATGGAATGGAACAAGCTCTAGCTTTTAAACTTTGGTCCAGTGCCTTGCCCCAGGCTCTGTCTCAGATTCATGCAAAGTAGAGATGGAAAGTAGTTCACAGGTCATAAGATCAAGACCTGAAAGGGAACTGAGAAACAGCTCTCAGTGCAATCCCATCATTTTAGAATCGAGGAAAAGGAGACCAAGAGAGGCTAAATCACTTAGTCAAGGTCATGGGTCACAGGTAGTAGAGCTGGAATATGAAGTCACATCTTTAACTCTTACAATACTTTCTGGTTAACAGTAAACTGCTTGAAAAGGAAATATGTGTGAAAACCTGCATGGGCTTTGTGGGCTTCTCCTTAGAATGCACAGGAAGCAACTCAGAAGGCAGAGTTCTGTGCCCTTGGAAAGAAAGTAGTAGGTAGTCCCCAAGGCCTCAGAGGCATGGATGCTTGTTGATTGACTGACTGACTAACAAATGAGGGCTACAGTGTCCCTTGTGACTTCTGCAGTCTCAGCAGGTGCCAGATTTCCGTGGGGTTTATTTGCATGTAGAGAAGTGCAGGTGGGCCTTGGGTTTTTAAATCATGCAAGGGAACATAACCCAAACAAATGGCTGGCCCCAGGCTCTCAGGCAGAACCAGTTTGCTGGGACTGCCTGCCTGGGCCTCTTGCAACATGGCCCCTTCTGGAGATCCTGTTTTAATTAGTAAAGTTATAGCTCTTTTTTAAGTGAAATGCTTTTATAATCTCTAAGAAAGGAACACACTGTCCTGGGCTATATCCTTGGTTATGCAACTAATGGTTAGAACCATTGTCTCCCCTTCCTCACCCCCACCCCCACCCCCCCAAGGAACTGCATGAATCTCATTAAGCGATCAGGATATCTCTAAATCTTCATTTGGATCCAGACCCATTGTCCTAGACAGCCCTTCATGCCCTCCTTATTCCCGGGTCCCCCAACAAATCTATTGTCTCTGGTTAATGAATTTCACATTGGCTGGTATCTCTAGGCTTAGGAGGAGTACTTGTGAGCTGTTTAAGCCAGAAGAGGGCAGCTTTTTCCCTCCTAAGGCAAAGGAGGACCTCAAGGATGGAAAGTGTGTGTGTGTGTGTGTGTGTGTGTGTGTGTGTGTGTGTGTGTGTGTGCCTGCACAGTCATCTTTCCCACCCCACAGAACCTATTTTAAATACCCACTTGGGAAGAGTGTTCAGAAATGGTAAAAATCATACATCTCTCTTCATTAGGATGATTTGATTCTAAAATTAAATTTTAGAGATGGAAGGGGCCTTGGTAGACTGGGGAACACCTAGTCCAATTCCCTCATTTTACAGAGAAGGGAACTGGTTTGCCCAACAGCATACAGGTTGGGTTAGAGTTAGGATTTAAACTCAAGTTAGATCGTTCCACTAGATAAGGCTGAATAGGCCTATCCAGAGGTGAAGGAGAAAAGGCAGGCTAGGTGAGGATCCTCAGACACTACAGATAAGACTTGGGGAAGTGGGGATTCATTGTAATGATTTATAGAATGCTGGTTTTCTGTGACTCAGTTTCCAAAACCCATTCAGCAAGAAGAGAGTGAACAGTAAAGCATTTGAAGAAATTCTGGAATTTTTTTTAAGGATTAAGTTTCTGTTAGGTTTGCTAGAAACAAAAGCCAATAAAGATTGGTGAGAGCACACACCCCACAATTTTTTTGTTTTTTTGGAAGGCAATTTGGGGTTAAGTGACTTGCCCAAGGTTGCACAGCTAGTTTTTGTGTTAAGTGTCTGAGGCTGGATTTGAACTCAGGTCCTCCTGACTCCAGGGCCGGTGCTCTATTCACTGCGCTACCTACCTGCCCCTACACCCCACAATTTTTTAACCCCACTTTACCTTATATAAGGAATTCTGAGCTCTTTCAGTCTGGAAGGCTGCAGAAGGATGGAGTCAGACACACAATTACCTTCCTGCTGCCTCAGATCCATATGGGAGCAAATGGGGAAGATTATAACAAGTAAAAATAAATAAATTTTATCTTGAAAAAAATTCACAGGGGACAACTAGGTGGCACAGTGGATAGAGCACTGGCCTTGGAATCAGGAGGACTGGAGTTCAAATCTGGCCTGCGACACTTACTAGCTATATGACCCTGGGCAAGTCACTCAAAGCTGACTAACTAAGAAAAAAAAAAAAATTCACAGAATCATAAACTATATTAGAGTTGTAAAGGACCTCAGGGGACACCTAGCCCAACACACTCATTTTGCAGAGAAGAATTGAGGATTCCAAGAGGGGAAGCTATTTGCACAAGGCTGCATGGCTAAGAAACTTCAGAAGCAGGATTTGAACCCAAGCCCTCCCTGCAATGTAGTACAGGGGGAAAGTGTAGAATTTGGAGTCTGAGGACCTAGATTTCAAGTCTGGCCTTGATACTTACTACTTATGAGATGTTGTTCAGGTCATTAGCCCCTCTGAGTTTAGTGATGGGGCATTCCTGCTCCAAATCTGTAATCCCAAATCTGCTGACTTCTGTACCAGGATGACCAGAACAGTGAGAAATAGAAAGAATTCTTACAAAGAAGACCCTGCCACAGTCAGAATATGTGCAAATATTTAACAAGCTTAAACTCACAAATTCTGGATAGGAATAAAAATACAAGCACACACACACAATGTTTCTAGTGAATTCCTTTGACAGCAAATACCAAGAAAACTCCCTGAGGGAGCAACCTGCATTGAGGCTGAGTACTGTGGTCATGGGGAAGGGGGAGCTGTACAGACTGAAGGGCTGTCTTAAGGATACATTTGACTCTTCTCCCCATTACCGCTAAAGACCATGGCTCGATATGAAATAGAACCTCTACTTTCCAAACTCTGGAAAAGCTAAAATGGGAAACTGGTTTGGAGAGGTGGTACCAAATGGCAAGGGAGTTGTTATGTAGCTGTAAATACATCAGATCACATGGGCAAAGATCTAGAGCTGGAAGGAAACACAAAGGTGAGTTAGTCTAGTCCTCTCATTGTAGAGGAGAAGAAACTGAGCTCGAGTTCACAGGGGTGTAAGAGGAAGGATCTCGACCCAGGTCTTCTCATTCCTGAGCCACCTTCTTTGCACTGTAGTATGGTTGGCTCCACTGGACTCGAAACCAGAAAACCTAGGCTGAAGTTCTGGTTCCCCCACTTGTTAACTATCTTTGTGACCATGAGTAAGCGTCATCATCATTTGGAGCCTTAGCTACCTTTTCTGTAAAATGTGTGTAGAAACAGACAATCTACTTCATCAGACTATGGTAAAGAAAGTATGCATTGTCAAATTGAATCAATGTTTAATTGAAAGAAAGGAGAGAAGAAGGAAAAAAGGAAGAAAGAAAGAAAGAGAGAGAGAAGGAAGGAAGGAAGGAAGGAAGGAAGGAAGGAAGGAAGGAAGGAAGGGAGAAAGAGAAAGAGAAAGAAGAAAAGAAATCATTAAGAGGTCTGCAGAAGTATCTCTTTTGGTCTACTAAGTCTGGAGAAGAGAATTGCCCCCAACTGATGGATTAGACTGGTTTTTGAGCTATCTTCTTTGGGAATTAGACTGGAAAGAAAGAAAAAAATAGAGAGTAACAATTAAAGACACATAAATTGAAATTCAGTACAATTGTTCTGCATCCACTAACAATGGCAAATAGAGAACAATTGCCAATCACCATCCTTCTCAAAAAGTTTTGGACTTGGGTTTTCTTTTTCTTGTGGTCAGCAGCAAGCAAGGGCCCTCTTTAGAGAGCACTGGGCAAAGAAACATGAGATAGGGTGTGAATTTAGTCTTCCCTCCAAGAGCTTCTGGATTCTGCTGCAGAAGCAATGAAATGATCCTATTTTAAAATCTTGATGAGATGATGATCTTAAAAGTCTCTTGGAGCCAACCCTGCCCCCCCCCAAAGGGGTAGGGAGAACCTGAACTTTTTATTTGCTTCGAATAGGACTAGCAATGCCTCTTTTAGCAAAGCATTATGATTTCTATCAGGGCACAATTCTCAATCATAACAATATTCTATTGCACAATCAATGACAGGATGCCCTTTGGGAGTTAACAATGACCCATACTACATGTGGGGAAGGGAATAAAGCATGTCTACTAACAGCTTAAATCTGAAAAGTTTGGATCAGAAAAGCAGGGCTCCAGTGGATTATAAATGAAAGAATCTTGAGATTGAATTTCAAAGATGGTTTGTAGCCCTGAGATCATGCATTTTACTTGTAAACAGCTACAAACCAGAGTCATTGGCATGGAGATTCTTTGGACTTAAAGAGACAAAGCTCAATGCCAATTTCAAATCTATTTACCAGAGCAGAAAGCACAAATAAGCTTTGAGAAAGAGCAGCAGACCCCTCTCAACACTGTTTGGTTTTTATTACGATTATTATTCATTATCCCATTTGTCCCATCTGGGACGGAGACAAGGACTGATGTGCTCGGGGCTGCTCCTTACCTCTACGTCTCCCAGCTTGGAGAAGTTCAGAGATGTTCCTATAGAGACTTGTTTAGATCCTTCCCCAGATGTGTGATCTCACTGACATGGACACTCCCTCTGCAGGGAGGTATGGATCATAGCTATCCACACCCTCTCTTCCTGTGCTTCTTGTCCCTGTCTTTTGGTAGCTCCTTCACAGAGTATACACCCAATGCACTAGAGGTCTTCTTCAATTTCTTTTTTTTTTTTTAAAGCAATTGGGGTTAAGTAACTTGCTCAAGGTTACACAGCCAGTTATTTCTGGGTGTGGTGCTAAGTATCTGAGCCTGGATTCGATCCCAGGTCATCCCGACTCTGGGGATGGTATTCTTACTCACTGCACCACTGGCCGCCCCTCTTCTTCAATTTCTTTGTAACATTTTGGTAGCTCCCAATGCAGTCCCATCTATTTTTCCTTATCCTTCTTCCATGACTGGCCCATAGTCTTTTCTGGTTATATAACCAAAAGGTTAAAAACATTTGCTCTACCAGTGAGGATTCCATGTGTTAAGGGTTATCTTATGCATCAAGATAGCTTCACACATGTACTTTCCCTCCTGTGAAATCTGAAAACAGAGAAAAGAAGGTGTTAAGTTCCTAGGAGACCATCTCAGGTTATATGGTTGACAGCTCAAACTTTGGCTTCACATCTGAAGAATATAACCTTTGGTGGTTAAGCCTCTAACACCATATTACAGTCTTGGCAAAGCAACGTGTCCAGGTTCCTTAGCCAGGAACTTTCTGAACTAAGGCATGTGACACCTCTCACTTACTAGCCTGTCTAAAATTGTTATCAGAGAGCAGGCATGAGTCTGAGACTCTTCTCTTCACTCACCAGTCCAGCCAAGTATATTTGACTTCTGACCTCAAAGACTTGGAATATCAAAAGAAAGGGAGTCCTTGTTTTGGAGTCCTGGCTCCATAACTTGCTATCTGTGTGACCTTGGGCAAGTCACAACCTCTTTGGGCTCCAGTTTCCCTAGCTGGAAAATAAAGGTGCTAGACTAGATGAGATCTCAATTCCCTTCCAACATCCTATGTTCTATATTCTTTAGTTCCCACAAGTTCTTCCATCTTAGAATTCTGGGCAATCAAGATTTCTTTATCCTAAGGATGATAGATATCCTAAAGACACCTAATGACAAGGATAATGACAAAGATTTGGATGAGGAAACCTAGTTTTAGAATGTGGAAAACCTTGGTCTGGACCTGGCTCCACCAGGTATGAGACTTTGGACAAATCCCTTCCTCTCTCCAACCTTGATTTCCTCCTCCATAAAATGGTGATAATACTTGAATTATCTACTTGCCAGGGTTGTTTAAAGATTCAAATGAGGTTGGGGATATAAAGCAATTTTAAATGATAAAATTATTAAATCTAAGTTATTAGTAATGGTTCCGGTGCCTAGCACATTGTCTTGCATAATCTTAAGAAGTACTTGTTGAACTGAATTTATTGCAAATATCCTCTACCCATGAGACCAGCAGAGAATCTTCAGCAGTAAGCAGTAAAGAAATGTCTGTGGAGTGAATAAAATGTTTGCAGATGAGTTTATAATATAAGAGAGGCAACAATGAAGTGCCCAGAGCAGCATCCTGCAAAGGTTAAGGAGCTGTTCCATAAATATTTGATGAGGAGGAGGTGGAAGAGACAAACATGGAGATGGCATAAAATGTTTTCACTTGCATGGTTTCCAGATGGGACTAATAATAACTCACATTTTCATAGCACTTGAAGGTATACAGAGTGACATAAGTAATGTGATTATTATAATCTTTACTTCATATATATAGAAGTTGGGACTCAAAAAGTTTGTTACTTGCTTGTGGTTCTGTATATTGGAACCTAGATCCCCTGATTCTGTGAGTCCACTATAGCATGCTGTGAAGGACTTGGTGCCACAAGCACCCATCACAAATGCTTCCCCATCCACCGATGCAATACCTGAATTCTAGCTAAAATATGTCTTTCCTTTCACATACCACTTTAGCCCCAATCAAAATTGAGAAGAAGATGTCACACTCTAAACTGTTCTCAGTTGTGGACACTTGAGTGAATGAAGGTTCTGAAGGTAGGTTTTGATGGTAAGAAGGGACAACAAGCAAGGGGGCATAGAAGTGGAGAGATCTAGGGTCACAAACTGTCCACTGTCCAAGCAAGTTCTGAGAAGGCACCTAGGCAATGGCCTAGAATAAGCATCAAAGGAAGGGATGCCCAAGTTGATATGTAATTGTTTCTATTACATACAAGGAAAGGTTAAGTTCATGTACACATTTAAACTCATTAGAAATGTGAGGTATAGAGGTGGCCAGGTAGCACAGCGAGTAAGAGCACCAGCCCCAGAGTTGGGATGACCTGGGATCGAATCCGGGCTCAGACACTTAGCACCCACCCAGAAACACCTGGCCATGTAACCTTGAGCAAGTTACTTAACCCCAATTGCTTAGGGGCTGCCAGGTGGCTCAGCGAGTAAGAGCACCGGCCCCAGAGTTGGGATGACCTGCGATCAAATCTGGGCTCTGGTACTTAGCAACACACCCAGAAATAACTGGCCATGTAACCTTGAGCAAGTTAACCCCAATTGCTTAAAAAAAATAAATGTGAGGTATTGTTATCATGTGTGCTTCCTTTAAACCCCACAGAAGGAACAGGGATATTCAGTTATTATTAAAGTGAACCTGATATCACCCAATATCTTTTAATTCAGCCACCTCCTTTTGTTTGAGAGGTAGAATGGTATAATGGAAAAAGCTAAACTTGGGGGGGTCTAGAAACTTGGCTCTAATATTTTCTAACTACATAATCAGGACCACATCACCACCTCTCAGAGTCTTAGTTGCCTCATCTGTAAAATGGGGACAATATTTGAATTATCATTATGAAGCTTCTGTGTCCCCCAGAGTGGGTAACATACAGCATAATAGTTATCCAAAGATACTAACTCACATTTGTAGAGTTCTTTAAGGTTTTCAAAATACTTTCTCCACAACAACCTTCTGAGGTATGTTGGATAAATATTGTTACCCTCTTTTACAGATGAGAAAATAAAGATTATAGAATTGAATGACTTACCCAAGGTTGCACAGCATGTTTCTTTTCTTCTTCCTCCCTTTCTTTCTTTCTTTCCTTCTCTTTTCTTTCTTTCTTTTCTTCCTTCCTTCCTTCCATTCATTCTTTCTTTTTTCTTACCCCTTCTTCCTTCTTTTGTTCCTTCTTTCTTTCCATCAATCCATTTCATCCATTTCTTCAATTCAACAGAAAAACAGAAATCAGAAAAAGTATACATATGAGAGTATATCAGATTACATCTATCTATCTACCTATCTATCTATCTATCTATCTATCTATCTATCTATCTATCTATATAGCTATATAGCTATGTACATATATAGATGCATATAGATATGTACATATATATGTGGGGAGAGAGAGAAAAGGGAAAATTTCCCCAAAGTCTCTAATGTGGCAAACTGGGGATAGGCACATGATGGAAACTCCCAGTTCCTTCCATATTGGTTTCTTCTCTGGGTCTTTTTCTCCCTTCAGTGACTTGAAGAGGGTGTTATAACATATCTTCTCTGTCAAAGCCAAAAGCCAAAATCTAATCCAGTTCCCTTAAAGGCAAATGTTTTTTCTACTATTCCTCAGAAAGTACCTACGGATTGATTTGATCTGTCAAATGGGGTATTGTGAATGGAGATCATAAAAGGTAAAATAGATCATTTTAATTACATAAAAATCTTTGGCATAAACAAGATCAATCAAGATGGCATTTGATGAGAAACAAAGAGTTGGAAAATATTAGCTGTAAAAATCACCAATAGAAGTCTACTGTCAAAAGTATATTATGGATGAGATTCCCAAACTAGATGCCACAGCAAACTCACAGAAGCAACATGGGATACTTTATATTTTCAGGGGAAACACAGTGATATTCAAGAACTAGTAGCTTGAGGTAGTTCACAGTTTCAACATCAAGTCATGCTATATCCTTTTGCATAACTTTTTTGAATATTTAAACTATGGTTTTGTTTACTTATATCTTTGGTTACACCACTAGCTTCTCGAACTTTCTCATTTGTAACATCTTTGGGAAGCTGGGTTTTCAGTCATTGCTGTGATAAAAAGCAAATACTGAGCAAAATCAACATGGAACAGAAATTTAGAGTGGTGGTATCCAATCTGATTCCAAGGTTTTAGACGTTGTAAAGTCCCCAGTAGGCACATAAATCTCAGTAGTAAATAATTGGTTATTTAAGACCAAAATAACAATATTATTTTTTATTTTAATGTATATGTATTATTTTCTTAACTGGCTAGGTTTTTAGACATAAATTCTTATTAACTTGTTTGGACCTAACTACTTTAAAAATGTTAACTATTTCTTTTGGCCTTAAGACCCCATGAGAAATTCTGAGACATAAGGCCATGGTGAACTGAGAAAGTTTGGAAACCTTTGATATAAGAAGCTGACAAAGATACAGAACAGTAAGAGTCACCCCCAACAGATAAGTGATCAAAGGATATGAAGAAATTTTTCATAAGAACTGCAAATTACAAATGACCTCATGAAAATATGTACCAAATTACTGATAGCAAGAGAAATGCAAATTAAAACAACCTTGAATTTTCACTTCATGTCATGGAAATAAATGATCAAAAATGCCCCAAAATAGGAAGAGGTGATGTTGAAGGGGCTACTGGAAGATGTTCAGCAGAACTGTGAAATAATCCAAGTTTTTAGATATCAATTTGGAATTATGCAAGGAAAGGGAATAAAGAATCCATATTCTTTAGATGGAGCAGTCCCAAAACTTGGCATTTATCCCAAGTAAGTCAAAGAGAGAAATAAAGATCCAATATGTGCCAAAATATTTATAGCAACACTCATTGTGGTAAGCAAAATACTGGAAACTAAGTGGCTGCCAATTGATTAGGGAATGGCTGAAAAGGCTATGGCATATGACTGTAATGTAATATTATTGTTTATCAGGAAACAAAAATGATGAATTCAGAGAAAGATGAGATTTATATGAACAAATACAAAACAAAATAGCAGAACTAAGAAAAGAATACATAATGACTATTACTATGTAAATGAAGAGACCACTGAAAATAAGGAAGCCAAACTCTGAGTCACTGAAAGAAACCCAACATAAGTCCTAGAGAAGAAATAATTAAAATTTATTTCATAGAAAAAAGGTTAAGGACAGAATATTATGTCAAATGACAGTTTTTAATCTAGTGATTTTTCTTTATCACAAAGGAGGGTTTGGCAGGCAGGATATTGAAATGTCTGATTTCAAGAAAAAGTCATCAAGAAACTCTACTTCTGGGAGCCAAGATGGCAGAGTAAACAGTAAATGGCTGCAAGTCTCCCATATTCACCTCCAACAACCATAAAATAGCACCCCCAAAACAAATCCTGGAGCAGCAGAACCAGCAAAAAGATGGGGTGAAACAATCTTTTAGCCCAAGAAACTTGGAAGCTCAGCAGGAAAAGTCTGTCTCACTTTAGTAAAAGGGGAACACAGTCCAGGACAGGCAGAGTCCCAGTAAGTCAGCAACAAGCTCCACCTCAACAAACCAGCAGGAGATCCTGAGTTCCAGTGAAAAAGCCAACACCAGGACCCCCTCCCCCCCATGTGCCTCAGTATAGCCAGGGGAGTGACAGACTCCAGCTTCAAGAATTGCCCTGTGCTTTAGCATAGTCCCAGGCAAATAGGCAACCTCTAGTGGCCAGACCTCCATGTGCTTCAGTGTAGCTACTGGGGAAGTGCAGAAACACCCCACCAGCCTCAGCACACTCCAGACACCAGCATTAGGACCCTAGATCAGTACCAGGTAAGTTGCCAGACCCCTACAGCCTTCAGCAGCTCCAGTGGCTTCCCACCACACATCCTCAACACAGCACCAAATACAAGGGTCCCCCATGGGCTTCAGGGCAACATCAGTGCAGCACCAGGTAAACAGCCAGGGCCTGTACCCTGGCAGAAGACACCTGAGACAGTGCCCCTACCAACCCAGAAGCAGGGTTCAATTTAAAAAAAAAAAAGGAAAAAGACAAAAAAATGAGCAAAAAACAACAAAAAAAAATCTAATCATAGAACTTTATAAGTATGACAGGGAAGATCAAGACACAAACTCAGAAGAGGACAATAATATAAAAAAAAAAAACTATGGGCAACGCCCCAAACAAGAATGGTAAGTAGTCTTAAGCCCAGAAAGAACCCACAGAAGAGCTCAAAAAAGAGCTTAAAAATCATGTAAGAGAGGTAGAAGAAAAACTGAGAAAAGAAATGAGAGTGATGCAAGAGAATTATGAAAAAAAGAGTCAACAGTTTGCAAAAAAAATTGATCAAATGGAAAAGGAAGTAAAACTATAACTAACAGAAACAGCACCTTAGAATTGGGCAAGTAGAAACTAGTGACTCTATGAGGCATCAAAAATGAATAAAACAAATTCAAAAGAATGAAAAAATAGAAGAAAATGTAAAATACCTCATTGGAAAAACAACTGATCTAGAAAACAGATCCAGGAGAGAAAATGTCAGAATCATTGGACTACCCGAAAGCCACAATCAAAAGGAGGAACTGGACAGCATCTTTCAAGAAATTATTAAGGAAAACTGCCCTAAAATCCTGGAGCCAGGGGGCAAAATAGGTATTCAAAGAATCCACCAATCACTTGAGGAAAGAGATCTCAAAATAAAAATTCCAAGGAAAATTATGGCCAAATTTCAGAACTATCAGGTCAAGGAAAAAATATCACAAGTGGACAGAAAGAAACAATTCAAATATTGGCCATAGTCAGAATTACACAGGACTTGGCAGCTGCAACATTAAAGGACTGGAGCTCATGGAATATGATATTTTGGAAGGCAAAGGAGCCAGGACTACAACAAAGTATCACCTTCCTGGTAAAATTAAGCATAACACTTCAAGGAGGGAAATGGGCATTCAATGAAATAGAAGGATTTCAAATTTTCACAAGGAAAAAAACAGAACTGAACAAGAAATTTCATCTCTAATATCAAGACCCAAGAAAAGCCTATAAAAGGTAAAAGGGGAAAAGAAAATATAAAGGATTCCTTGGAGTTGAACTGTTTTATATCCTTATGTAGTAAGATGATACTTGTAATTCTTAAAAATTGTACTACTTATAGTACAGCTAGAAGGAATATATATATATATATATATATATAGAGAGAGAGAGAGAGAGAGAGAGAGAGACAGAGACAGAGAGAGACAGAGAGAGAGAGAGAGAGAGACAGAGAGAGAGACAGAGAGACAGAGACAGAGAGACAGAGAGAGAGAGAGAGAGAGAGAGAGAGAGAGAGACAGAGACAGAGAGAGACAGAGAGAGAGAGAGAGAGACAGAGAGAGACAGAGAGAGAGAGAGACAGAGACAGACAGACAGAGAGACAGAGAGAGACAGAGAGACAGAGACAGAGAGAGAGAGACAGAGAGACAGAGACAGAGAGAGACAGAAGAAAGAGAGAGAGAGAATGGGGTAAATTATTTCACATGGAGAAGCACAAAAATCCTATGACAGTAGAGAGGAAGATGAGAGGGTGGATGATGGGCATTACTTGAGGTCTTCTTTCATCAGTATTGGCTCAAAGAAGGAATAATATACACAATCATTGAATATAGAAATCTATCTTACCTGAAAGGGAAATCGGAGAGGCGGAGATTAGTAAACAGGGGTGGGGAGATTCACAGAAGAGAGGGCAGACCAAGGGAGGCAGTAGACAGAAGCAAAACATTGTCGAGAAGGGAAGGGGTGAAAGGAGAGAGAGAACAAACAGGAGGGGAAATAGGATGGAGGGAAATATAGTTAGTAATTATAACTGTGAATGTGAATAGGATGAATTCTCCCATAAAACAGAAGGGGATAGCAGAGTGGATCAAGAAAACAGAATCTTACAATATGTTGTTTACAAGAAACACACTTGAAGCAGAGAGACACACACAGAGCAAAGGTAAGGAGCTGGAGCAGAATCTATTATGCTTCAGCTAACGTTAAAAAAAAAAAAAAGCAGGAGTAGTAATCCTGACCTTAGACAAAGCAAAAGCAAAACTATCCCTAATTAAAAGAGATAAGGAGGGGCGGCCAGGTAGCACAGCAAGTGGGAACACCGGCTCCATTGTTGGGATGACCTGGGGATCAAATCAGGGCTCAGATACTTAGCACCACACCCAGAAATAACTGGCCATGTAACCTTGAGCAAGTTACTTAACCCCGATTGCTTAATTAAAAAAAAAAAAAGAGATAAGGAAGGAAACTATATCTTGCTAAGAGGTACCATAGACAATGCAGCAATGTCAACATTAAAGATGTATGCACCAAGTGGCATAGCATCCATATTCTTAAAGGAGAAGTTAAGTGAGTTACAGGAAGAAAAAAGCAGCAAAACTTTACTAGTGGGGGACCTCAACTGTCCTCTCTCAAAAGAATAGATAAGTATACAAGACACAGTAGTAAATTACCATAGTAACCCAGTGTTTGATAAACCCAAAGACACCAGTCTTTGGGATAAGAACTCACTATTTGACAAAAACTGTTAAGAAAACTAGAAAAAATAGGGCATAAACTAGGTGAAGACCAACATCTCACACTATATACCAAGGTAAGATCAAAATGTGTATGTGATTTAGACATAAAGGGTGACTCCATAAGCAAATTAGAAGAGCAAGGAATAGTCTAACTTTCAGGTAAACAGAGAAGGGAAGAATTCATGACCAAACAAAGCAGAAAGAGCATCGTGAATTGTAAAATAGATCATTTGTATTGTATTAAATTTAAAAAAACTTTTGTACAAACAAAACCAATGTAACCAAGATTAGAAGGAAAGCAGAAAGCCAGGAAGCAATCTTTACAAAAGGTGTCTCTGATAAAGACCTCATTTCTCAAATATATAGAGATCTGTGTTAAATTTAGAAAAAATACAAGCCATTCTCCAGTTGATAAATGGTCAAAAGATATGAAAAGGCAACTTTCAGATGAAAAAACCAAAGCTTTCTATAGGCATGTGAAGAACTGTTCTAAATCACTTTTGATTAGAGAAATGCAATTTAAAACAACTCTTACATACCACTTCCCATCTACCAGATTGGCTAATATGACAGAAAAGGAAAATTATAAATGTTGGAGAGGACATGGGAAAATTGGAACACTAATACACAGTTGGTAGAGTTGTGAACTGATCTAACCATTGTGGAGAGTAATTTAGAACTATGCCCAAAGGGCATAACTAAATTATCTCCAGGCATATCCTTTGATCTAGCAATACCACTACTAGATCTGTATCCCAAAGAGATCAACAAAAAAAGGAAAAGGACTCACATGTGCAAAAATATTTTTCGCAGCCCTTTTCATGGTGGCAAAATATTAGAAATTTATGGAATGCCCATTAATTGGGGAATGGATGAACAAACTGTGGTATATGAATGTAACGGCATACTATTGTGAAATAAGAAATGATGAACAAGCAGATTTCAGAAAAACCTGGACTTATGAACTGATGCAAAATGAAATGAACAGAAGCAGATACACATTGTAGACAGTATCAACAACATTGTGTGATGATCACCTATGAAGGACTCAGCTCTTCTCAGCAACACAATGATCCAAGACAAGTACAAAGGGCTCATGAAGGAAAATGCTACCCACATCCAGAGAAAGAACGGATGGACTTGAATGCAGATCAAAATCTATCTTTTATTTGCTTTATTCTTTTTCATGTTTTTTTTTCCTTTTTATCTGTTTCTTCTTTTACAGCCATGACTAATGTGGACATATGCTTTACATGATAGCACATGTATAACCTATGTCAAATTGCCTACCATTTTAGGAAGGGGAAGGGGAGGGAGGAAAAAAATTTGGAACTCAAAATCTTGTAAAAACGAACGCTAAAAATTGTCTTTATATGTAATTTGGCTTTATTTATTTATTTAGTGGAGGGGGGAGGCAAGGCAATTGGGGTTAAGTGACTTGCCCAAGGTCACACAGGTAGTACATATCAAGTGTCTGAGGTCGGATTTGAACTCAGGTCCTCTTGACTTCAAGGCCAATGTTCTATTCACTGTGCCACCTAGCTGTCCCCTTTTATGTAATTTAGAAAAAAAATACTATTGAACAGTCATAAATAAAACATGCATTTTTAAAAAACGAAGAGTTTTCTACACTCACGCAATCAATCTGTCAGCTACATAGGATAGTTTTGTGGTGGTTGTTGCTTTTGTTTTGAAAAGTTACAATACAAACCAAAGGTTTTATTATGCTTGGGCGAAGACCAGCATGGGCGGGTATAGCAGAGCCTCATAGGACATGACTAACTTTTGCTAATCATCTGGGACCTCTGGTGATCACCTCATGTAGTCCATAAGTAGACAGAGATGTCATTGAGTGTGCAGGGCATGGTTTTAAGGTGGTGTAGTGTATAGTACACTGGATCAGTCTCAAATTCTCCTTCTCTTATTCATGGTAGACTGAGCTCCTTGAGAGAAGGGATTATTTAAAAAAAAAAAAAACAACCTTTTTTCTGTATCCCTAGAGCTTAAATAACACAGTGCCTGGAATATAGTAGGTGCTTAATAAACACCAGTTCATTGCAAAATTTCAAGCTGTGGGACCCTGAGCAAGTAACTTAACTTCTGTCTACCTCAGTTTCCTCTTCTGTAAAATGGGGATAATAATAACACCTGCCTTCCAAGAGTGTTGTCAGATTAAATGAGATAAAATTTGTAAATCATTTTGCAAACCTGAAATCATCATATAAATATTAGCTATTATTTTAAATTATTGTAATACTTCTGGCATGTCTTGGCAAAAGCCTTTCAATCCTATATGAACCTGACGTCTATTTCAGATATCATTTCCAATTTTCAAAAAAACAATTCATTTATTATTTATTCAAATTGTTTTAAATTTCTAAATGCAGCAATCAGCAGCCAAATCAAACATTCAAAGACACACATTAAAAGTGATTTCTTTTATTTTTATTTTTTGCTTTTTTGGAGGGGGAAGATAGGGCAATTGGGGTTAAGTGACTTGCCTAAGGTCACATGGCTTAGTGTTAAGTGTCTTTTAAATTTCTTTTGAAATAAATTTTCTTTTAAAATATTTTTTAAATTTTAAATATTTCTTTTAAAATAAATAAAAACTCGACCAAAATAATTACAATTGTGCCCTACATGCTTCCATGTCCCTTTCTGATCTCATTTTCTTCTTTGCATTTTTGTCAGGCTTTATCAAGGGTATGTTTTTCTATTTATGTTTATATTGTCCCAATTCTACTTTCTTTACTCTGTGACACTTTGAATCAGAGGGTTATTGATTTAGAGCTGGAAGGAACATTAAGAGATTGTCTAGTCCAGCCATCCTATTTTATGGAGTGTGAGAGGAAGAGAGGAAAAATGACTTTTCTAAGGTTACATGGGCTATAGGGCTTTCTGCAAAGCCTGGGGTCCAGGTCTTCTTCTCTGAATGCAATGTTCTTTTCTCTATGCTACATCTTCCCATAGCTTTGTAGCCATTCATAATTGTCTTTTTTAGGAGGGAGGGGAGGAAGAGGGAGATCCAGGCCTATGAATTTTTTTTAGTGAAGAGAACTCTGCAAGTAATATCCCTCTACCAATGTGGACTGATAATTTTTCTGAAACTTCTAGATGTAAAGTATCATCTCTGGGCTTGGGAAGATTGTCAGTCAGTCAACAAACATTTATTAAGGGCTTATTATTCCCCAGGTACAAACAAAGGCAAAAGACAGTCCCTGACCTAAAGAGGGTAGACAATATTCAAGAATTACGTATAATGGAGGGGAAGCCACAGAATGAAGGGAGATTCATGAAAGGCTTCCTATAGGTGGTAATATTTTAACTGGGACTTGAGAGAAGCCAGGAGACACCTGAGGAGGAGGAACACTTCAGGAATGGGGGGCAGCCAGTGAAATTGCTCTGAGTCAGAGAATGGTGTGTCTCGTTTAAGAAACAGTAAGGAAACCAGTGTCACTGGAGAGGCAGGGCACATGGGAAGGACTTAAGGTATAAGAAAACTAAAAAGGTGGGATTGGGGGGGCATGTGTCAGAGGCAAAACTTGTAACCAGTCTCCCTGCCTCTAAGGTGGACTTCCTCTCCACCACATCATTTCATTACACTCATATACTACAATTTGGCCAGTCTTCAGTTCCCGGTTTTTGCTATTCTGAATAATACTGCTGTAAATATTTTTGTACAGAGAGGTCTTTTTTCCCCCTTTTAATAATATCCTTAGAAAGTACAGTCTTAGTAGTGGGATTGCTGGGTCAAAGGATGCAATCAGTCTTGTAACTCTTATTGTATACAAATAATAAAATTATACCCAGTCACGGCTGAGCTTTGGAAACTGCTGCATCAGATGGTTTTCATTTTGGGTACTGGACTTATTTTTCTTTCCTTTTTTTCTTTTTAAAAAATAGGGAGTAAATGAGAGGCTGAAAATCCCTTAGGGAAAAAAATATATTCTTATGTATATTCTAAGTGCCAGTTTTACACATGAAGCATTTCAACATGTTTAACTCATTCATCTTCTTTTTAGAAAATCTTATGTGAAGATATCTGAATGAATGGAAATAATAGCATTCAGAAAGCATGATGATTGTTATTCTTTCATCTTTATTTTTTAATTGATGTCTTTTATTTTTACATTATATTTATTTATCCTTCTTTTGTAACAAAGATGTTTTTTAAAGGGGAAAAAAAGTAGTTCAGCAAAGTCAACCAAAGCATTATGTCTGGCAGTATACATGATATCACACATCCACTGTCCCCCACCTGTGCAATGAAAAAGGAGGTACATTTTGTCAACTCTTCTCCAGGTCTGAATTTGGTCATCATAATTAGGCAATGTTCAGTTCCATTTTATTGTTCTTTCCCATCTCTATTGTTGAATTCATTGTCCATATTATTTTTTTCTTAATTTGCTTACTTTAGTCTGCATCAGTTCAGATAAATTTTCCTGTGTTTTTCTGAATTCTTCATATTAGTTATTTGTTATGGTGCAGAAATAGTTCATTACACTGATGTAAAACAATTTGTTTAGCCATTACCCTCAATCAATGGGCACCTACTTCATTCCTTCTGGTTCTTTACTACCGCAAAAAGTGCTGGTATGGCACACACGGGACCCTTCTTTCTGTCCTTGACCTCCTTTGGGGTAAATACTTGGCAGTGAGATCTCTGGGTATAGAGATTAGCCTCTTTTTTGCATAATTCCAAATTTATTACGTTTCCCTTAACACAAAAAAAGGACGTTTCAATTTCTTTCTAGTTATCAAAACTGGAGGAACATTTGGATCAAAAATTGATTACAGTTAACATATGCAAATAAAAATGTATTAGACATGTGACCTTGAGTCAATCACTTTCCCTCTGTCAGCCTCAATTCTGTCATCTGTGAAATTACACGGTTTTGGGCACACTTAGAGATTTCTAAGACTCTTTCTACCTCTGTGGTTCTCCGTTTTATAATCTGAAGTCCCTCCCAGCTCTGACATTCTAGAATCCTATTGGGTTTTTCCACCCCCACTCCAACCCACAGCTAACTTTGGAAGGAAGTTTCAAGTATCTTGAGATTTATATTTTGTTCCTTAAAGCAACCAATACAGAGGTGCATAAAACTCAGTTGCTCTGGTGTCTGGTTTCTGAGATGCGCTCCATGATGTTGCACCCAAATATTCCTGATGTGTCACGGGCAATTTTGAAAAGAAAAATGGTGTCTCTTTGGCCGTGTTTTATGAGACATCTATCCCTGAGGCCCTGCAGAACAATTCCATCCCATGTAATACTAATTTTTTTTAAGGCTACAGAGCCAGTCTGTGGTGATACCTCCTTTTCCCTACCCAATAGCTAGAAATACCTATCATCACAAAAAGCTATGAGATGAGCCTTTAGAACACCAATTTTATGTGTGTAGATATCAGAAGTACAAAAAATATATATTTTTGCCTTTTTTTAAGGCACAGATGTTTAATTTCAATAATGGAAAGAAAAAAAAACCCAGCACCCAAAGAGTGTTTTAATGTGGTGTTGTCCTGGGAGATTAAGAACTTTCTAATCAATGCGAAAAACGAGACAGAGAATGGAGCTCAACAAGCCCATTTTCTTTTCTCCCAAATGTAAGCTCTATTTAGCTCTGAATCCTTAAGCCAGAGCTTGTAAAAAGCTGTTTGTTTGGGACTGACCTTCTCCTTTTATGTAACATGATACTGCACGCTTCACCGAGCCCCAAATGCAGCTAAACATATGTCGTCAGCTGTGCGTTACTGCCCCTTCTATTAAAATGGATTCTGGTAGCATATGTGGGAATAGACTTGCCACATATACTCAAGGGAGATGAAGGAGTACAAGGCAATTAGCAGGAGCAGTACCCAGACCTCACTGCTAAGCCTCAGTAGGAAGTACAAAGACTTATCTCATGAGCATGGAAACAATTTAAGGTCAACAAGTAATCGTGGAAAAGGAAACTTTAAAAAAACAAGAACCTGGTAAGTGACCTAGTAAACACCCCCCTCCCTGCCCCCCTGCCCGCATGGCATCTGGGGTTCACGTGTATAATCTTCCTGGCTTCTCTCCCCCCCCCCTAATGACTTCCCTTTGCAATTTCCTGGAGGAAGTTGTTGAAGTGATCTTCTAGTGATAAAATAATGTTCTTGCCTACAAACGAAGAATCAGTCCCGTTTCTTATTCCCTGCCCGTTCTAATTAAGGGATGTCAGAAAACTCTAATGC
Source organism: Petaurus breviceps papuanus (assembly GCF_028583685.1). NCBI lineage: Eukaryota > Metazoa > Chordata > Mammalia > Diprotodontia > Petauridae > Petaurus > Petaurus breviceps. The sequence continues at coordinate 12,072,198 of NW_027187360.1, read as the reverse complement.
ATTCAAAAAAAGAAGGTACTTTCTCTTCCCAGATAAACTGGCATCAAAATAGTCAGACTTCCCAAAGGATTCATTTTCACACTGTTCCTTCCAGCTTTGGTTTGTCCTGAATGAGGCCTTCCCTCTTATGCCTGAACAAATTCCGTGCCTCTTAGGATTTGGGAAGAGAAACTCATCCTTCTGTATCTTAGTTTTCTCTTTGTACAGATCATTTCCAAACAGCACCAATGAAATTAATTCTTTGAGGGAGGAATGAACTTCTGTCATTTGATTATACGGTACATTTGGAGAGTCCTGTATCAACTAGCTGGGGTCCAGGAAAGTATTTGGAAATATAGCCACAAAGGGCTTTGATGATACCTGCTGATAGTCTTATTCCTCCAGTGAGGCTTTTTTTGGCTTCCTCATTCTTAGAATAATGTACTTAATATAAACTCCACAGACTTAAGGAACAAAGCCCTGGGTTTTGGAGAGGTTCTATAAAGCCCAATTCATACGGCAGCTCCTTGCCAAAACTCAGAAACTACTGTTTGCCTTGGAAGTTTCTTAGTGTTCCAGTTTCTATTCATGTTTAGAGTAAACTTCTCAGGATATACCCAGTTTCTTCTTTCCCTCCTCTTTTTCTTTTTAAAATTTTCTTTCTCCCTGTTTTTCTTTTTTTTTCTGTCCCTTTTCTACTCTTTCCTTCCTTCTTTCTCTCCTCTTCTCTATTTTCTGCTTTTCTTCCTTCCTTGTTTCTTTCTCTTTCCTTCCTTTTTTCCTCTCCCTTTTAAAAATTTCTTCCTCTCCTCCCTCCCTCCTTTCCCTCCTTCCCTCCTTCATTTCTCTCTTCTTTCCTTCCTTTCTTCCTTCCTCCGTCTCCTCCTTCCTTTCTTCCTCCCTCTCTCTCCTTTTTTCCTTCCTTCCTCCATTCCTTTTTTCATCTTAATTACAACTTTAGACAGAAGTCATGCTAGAGTAAGAACAGGCTTCAATCCCTAGACTGTCTGATTCTCTGCCTCATGACTTTGCAGATAAAACAAAACACAATGGCCAACCCCATTGTGATCATTCGATCTCTGTCGTCTGTTGGAGATGGGATTTTAAGTGGAGGAAGCAGTGGCAATGTCAGAAACTGCCCATGGTGCTCTAAGTTCTCAGTCAGACTGTGAATTCCAGCTTCCAAAAGTAAAAAGGACCCTCAGCTCTGAAAAGGTAGTGAATGCTCTGAGGAGGAAGTACCCTGGGCAGATTCTTTTGTTTCCTCCATCCCCACTGGAAAAAAAAAATCCTAAAAACTACATCCATCCAAGCAGCATGACAAAAAGACCCAAAGTCCTTGTCACTTGATTCCACTCCGGGCTTCGTAAAAGATGAGCTTGGAGGAGGCTGTGTTCAGACGGTGCATCACCGGAGGCAAAATCTGGCACAGAGTGAGTGTAACACGCCATGACATCTGTCACAGCTCCTCGAAGATAAACCTGCAGTGATGGCTGTGACTGGGGAAGAAGACATCTCAAGTCAGGAATGGAGAAGACGAGTGATATTTCAGACAGAACGGAGCCCACAGACAATGATGCATTTCGGTGGAAAGGGAAATAGTTTAAGAGTTTTCAATCCCACGAAATGTCTTAATTATAAACATCTCTTCAGGAAGGCCAATAAGGGCCAAGGGGAGGGGGAGGGGTGGGAACCTTTTTTAAGTAATAAAGATTAGGCAACATGTTGACTCTGTGAGTCATATGCATTGTGTGTGTGTGTGTGTGTGTGTGTATGAAACAGAGACAAAGAAAGATAGAGACACAGACAGACAGACACACAGAATTCTTTCTTCATCTGTGTAGTATAAAGAGCCCTATATTAGAAATCATGGGCCCATAGATCTAAAGCTGCAAAGGATCTTAAAAGTCATCTAGTTGAGCCCTCTCATTACGAGAATGAGGAAAACGAAACCGAGATACATTAAGCAGGTTACACAAGGTCACAGGGGTAGTGAGGAGCACAGCAGGGACCTGAACCAAGGTTCTCAGGCTCCAAATCTAGCCTCTTCTTCTTTGTACCAAGTCAGATGGTCTACATTTGGCTTTATCACTTACTGTTCTTTTGCCCTTGGTCAGGCCTCTAAACCTTGATCCTTTGTAAGATGGGAATGGCATAATACCTCATAAGGTCATTGTATAGATCAAGTTAGACACTGAATGTGACACATGTAGTATCCCTAAACCATGACACAAATGTCAGGAAATATTGTCTCATTCTTTTCATTTTTTTCCAATGATATTCAGATAGATATATGATCCTCAGACAAATTTTTATCCTGCTATCATTCTTTTATATTCAGCATTCTATGGTCTATGGAACAGATAGATAAAATAATTATTTTTCATGGTTGCATAAAAGTGTTCGGAACGTGTAAGCTTTTCCTCTGTAGGCTCAATAAAAACACAACTCCAGCAGCAGAGATGAAGCGCCTTATCTTACTCCCACATGATTTTGATCACCTCTATATTTTGAAAACTTTTTACTCTATGAATCTTGGAGATTATGACTAATGGGGATGGCAAGATCTATTTTTTAAAATGTTCTTAAGTTGTTGTTGCTGCTGTTGCTGTTAACTGGGCTCCCTATCTCATACAGGCTAGAAGCACATTAGTTGCTTCTGTATCCAATCCCACTGCTGAGCATTATGGGAACTTTGACCTGACCAAGGTTCTGACTAGGGCTGATAGCCCCTCCTTAGGAAGAAGCCTGGTGGTCACGAGCCCTGCTCCTCTCAAGGACTCATCTTATTAGTGCTGGGCATGGTGCAGATACCTGATCAGCTTTAGCCCTATGGAAAATCCCAAACTCAAATGATCTACCAGTCTCAGCCTCCCTGGTAGCAGGGATTACAGGTGTATACTGCCAGCCTTATCATTGTCATTCTCTTTCTCTTTCTGCTCCTCTTCCTCCTCCTTATCATCATATCATCATCAAGCTGAAATATCAGCTGGTACACAGCCATGTCCAGTTTGTGACCTTGGGCCAGTTCCTTTCCCTTGGATGACAGTTTCTTCATCTGTAAAACTGAGGCTGGAGCAGACCGGGTCTCTAACGCCCCTTCCGGGTCTGGTGTTCTCTGATCCTAAATGCACAGGAGGATGTACTGTAATGGTATTGAATGGGCTAATATAGACATAAATCCACAGATCGGCACTTGTCCTAATACAAGCTTGAGAAGGCAGAAGTGAATAGTAAAAAAAATCCCCACACTAGCAGGCCGGCTAATCGTGTTGTTATCATTTCCAGTCACTGTTCCCTATTAGCTAGAGAAGAACCTAAGACTGGCCGATGACTGACAATTGTTATACAGGGCAGTGGCCCCTGCGTCAACTTATTCACAACACCTGTCATCACTTGTTGTCAGAGATCTTGCTTTAGTTATGATTTAATTTATGCCTTGTGTGTCAGAAGCCAGCGCTTAGTGTTTTTAAGCCATCAAATGAACTCTTTTGTTGATCAGCCTCATTTCTCTGACAGATGCTAAAGTTTGACTGTTGCTGAGGAGATCTTAGCCATCAGCCAACAACTCCTAGCACTTAGGTCCAGGGGCTGCTGCTGGCAGATTTTAACTCTAGGCCTCGATATATGATCACTGGAGAGTGGGGGTTGGGGGAAAGAGAGAGGAAGAAAGAATACTTCAAGTATGGGACTGTATGGCAGCCGCCCACCACTCTGCACATCCTACATCAACATGAAGCTGATGACAGAGAAGTCTTGATGGCTCTCAATCCGATTCTAAATGGTTGCCATTGCCTGCTTAATTTTGTAGCTATCTGAATATGAATTTCACTGTTGTGCTCTAGGCCAGATTCTCACAGCATATCATCTTTCCTTGGTGGCACTAAATTATACAGCCTCCTATATGCATCGAAATGTCAGTGCATAATTGATCTTTTAAAACATGTCAGCAGACTGAAGCTCCAAATTTACCTTGTGAGGACTATATCCCCATTTGAAATTTAAAATGAGACAGAGAGTATATGGGACCCTATATACACATATTCCGTATACATTAGTCAGGAAAGGGGAGACGTATTCAAAATAGTATGGTTATAGAATACTATTTATAGTTTAAACAGAGCTCAAACTTTCTGTTTTTGAATTCATTTCCTCTTGGCAAAAGAGTAACTTCCTGTTGGTTATTTTTTTCCCTTTCCCTGGAGTTGAAGATTCAAAGCAACTTATGCATCAAATAGCCATTTCATAATGATTGTATGAATCAGAAGTTGGTGTATTCAGTTCCCCCTTAAAATATACAAGGTCTTTGCAAATTAAAGAGAGGAACTTGGCAAGATATTTGGGGGCTTAACTGAGTTAAAATGTTTAAAATATCACTTGGGGCACTGGACAAACTAAACATATGCCTGGAGTCAGCAGTCCCAAGCAGGATGTTCCACATTATAATACGTGCTGAGAAAGGACCACAAATATTAAGGTAAACATACTTCTCTCGTTTTTATATTATAGATCAATATCCTTTCAATCCCATCCAATTCAATATCAAAATACATTGTATTTAACTACTTTATATTTATTTATTTTGTATATGCTTATCTATGTTTTGGTTGTCTCCTTGTTAGAATGCAGGCTCTTTTTTAATGGGGATTGTTTCATGTGATATATTTGCATTCCCATTTTATTCTCACACATAGTAGGTGCTTTAAAATGCTTTTTTAAAGCACCTACTATGTGTTATATACTGTACTAGGCACTGGGGCACAAAGACCAATACTCTACCCCCAAAACAAAACAAAACAAAACAAAAAAAGCAGGTTTGCTTTCAAGGACCTTATTGCAACAGAATTAACTGAAGGAGTTTTCTTAATGCTCCTATAGAAAAGGAAAACCTTTGAATTTGATAGATTAATCAGTAGTAGACTGTGGGGTGAAAATCCACTTGGAATCTTTGAATTATAAAGATGGTCTCTTAGGAGTTTTTTTAAAGCAATATTATAATTATAAAAAAACAAAATTTTATAAAACTATGACAAATTCATTACAACGTCAAATTCCTCCGATAAATGATTAAAAGAGAAAAAGCTTCCTCTTTCTTGGAATACCTGTCACTTAAAGCAATCCTGTTTCCAATTATTGATGGCCAATCAAGCTATTACAGCCCCTGCTGTATCCATTTCAGACAGGACATGATTTTTGTATAATACCACTGCCCTGGGTGTCATCAAGGAAAGACAACACAACCAATGAGTTTGCAAAAACCAGATGAGTTTTGTTTTTTCTCCCAAAAATGCACTTTGAAAAGATCCCAAACTCCCTTTAAATCTATAACAAACACTGTCTATAATGGGCATACACAGAGAAAAAGACAGACAAGAGACAGAGACAGAGGTTCAAGTTGCTTTTGTCAATTTCTGTCAGTTTGGAACCTTCCCATTTTTTGGAAACAAAAAGTATTCTTTGTCAGGATTTAGAGTAGTTTTAAAGGGAACAACACAGATCTTATCACTTTTATCTTGAGGCTGTATCCACCTGGGGAAATCAAGGTGGAGAAATGGAACAAGTGACCACTGAATCAAGGCCAATTCCATTTAGGGAGGTTAAAGGTTCCGGAGCAGGGAGCCCCTGGTCCAAATAAACTGTTTCTTTTCTGCTATTTGCTATGGCAACCTGTATATGTTGCTTCAAATGTAAAAAAAAAAAAAATTAACTGTCACATGCTTTGGGGGCTACTAGAAAAGAAAGAAAATGGTATTTATAAAGGTGAAGGCCAATCTGTTATCTTAGATTTGGCTGAAATAAGCTTCTCAGAATCTTATCCTGATCATAAATTCTTAATCATCATGTCAAACACACTAGAATCAACCTATATATTTTAGGAAGGAAAGATCACTGTTTTCTAATTGGGCAAACATGTGCAAATGTTATAAATATAATATTTATGCAAACATTTTGCCAAACCACATTCTACTATAAAACACAATGCAATAAATAGTTCCTAGTAGTAGTCCATGAGCGATGACTGGATTCTGGTTGGGGGAGACTATTTTGTTAGTTGTTGCTGTTATTCTCTGTGTTATCAGCATTACAGATCATGGGTCTATAACTAAAGTATAGAATACTTTCACTGGAAGGGATGGCACTGAGATTGTCTAGTCATTTTACAGACGAGACTACTGAGGCTCAGAAAAAAAAAGAGTAGTTACCAATGTAACCCAGCTAGTTGGTGGTAGTCTACTCCCATAATTAGGGTTAATTTTTTTTTCTTTTTCAAGGGGGGAAGGCAGGGCAGCTGTGGTTAAGTGACTTGCCCAAGGTCACACGGCCAGTAAGGGTGAAGTGTTAAGTGAACTCAGGTCCTCCTGACTCCAGGGCCAGTGCTCTATTCACAGAGCCACCTAGCCTCCCCTATTAAGGTTAATTTAAAGTTATTGTATTGGTGGTAGGGTACTGTAAGTGTAACAATAATAACCCAAGTTTCTAGACTGATTTTAGGTTTATAAAATTTTCTGTTCACAACAATCCTTTGGAGTAGATCGTGCAGTCATCTTCATTTTACAAAGGAGAAAAATGAGCCACAGGGAGGTAAGTTAGCTGCTCAAGTTTATATAATTCATAAGTAGCATGACTGGGATTCATATCCACCTCTTCTGATTCCAAATCAGGTATACTTCTCCCTATACCATGGTCAAATAGACATATAGTCAATAACTCCCTCTTTGGGGCAGCTAGGTGGCACGATGGATGGAGTGCTGCCTGGAGTCAGGAAGACTCATCTGCATGAGTTGAAATCAGGCTTCAGAAACTTACTAGCTGTGTGACTGTGGGCAAGTCACTTAACCCTCTCTGCCTCAGTTTCCTCACCTGTAAAATGAGAAGGAAAGCAAAGGAAATAGCAAACTACTCCAGTATCTTTGCCAAGAAAACCCCAAACGGGGTCATGAAGAGTCTGACATGACTGAAACAACTGAACAACAAAAAATTCCCACCAAGGAATGAAAGTTTTTTTTTTTTTTGCAATAGGTCTTATCTAAGAAAGACTACTGCCTTTCTGTATTCAGACAAATAAATCCAAAGTAATTCTAAGATCCCTTCATTTTAAATTCCTAGGAAGCCAAGGAAAAGTAGCATTTCTGAGTAGATAAAGAAGTCGCTTCAAGTCAAGAAGACCTGGTCCAAGTCTAGCCATATCCTGGCTGTGTGACCCTGGGCAAGTCCCTTCACTGTCTTCCCTCCCCCTCCCAGAGTTCCAAGCAGCTTTCTAAGACTGTATGTGGGGAGGCTAGGTGGCACAGTGAATAGAGCACCGGCTCTAGAGTCAGGAGGACCCGAGTTCAAATTTGGCCTCAGACACTTAACACAAAAAACAAGCCATGTGACCTTGGGCAAGTCACTTAACCCCATTGCCCTCCAGAAAGAAAGGAAGGAAGGAAGGAAGGAAGGAAGGAAGGAAGGAAGGAAGGAAGAAGGAAAAAAGAAGAAAGAAAGAAGAGAAAGAAAGAAGAGAAAAGAAAGACTGTATGTGACAGAGAAGTTGACCCAAGTTAGCAGAAGTTTCTTCAACTAAAATTTCTTCTGCCAATGAAATCAGGGGTCCAGTTCCTATTCCAGGAATCTAAGATTTTTTCTTGTAAAAAAAAGCATATAAACAAAGCTTAAACCGTGATTCCTCTTCCACTCTTCATTGTCTCAGCAATGTGGGACAAAGTATGTTTGGAATTCATCTGGGAATGCTTCCTGGAGGAAATGATTTTTGAGGGGGAGGAGTGTTTTCTAATGAGGGAGGGAAATTTGAAGAAGAGGAAAAGGCAAGTGTAAAGAAAAAACAAAGATTCAGTCATGGGAGTCAGAATCAGAAGAGGTCTTGAAAGGCATCTAGTTCAAATCTCTCACTTTACAGAAAAGGAAACTGATGACCCCAAAAGTTAAGTGACATGCCCAGGGTCACACAGCTAGTGGCAGAGCCAGGATTAGAACCCTGGTTTTTTTTATTCCCCAATTCAGGACTCACTCCAGTGTATCCTTCCTTAGAGGAAAGGCAATTCAAAGTCCTTAAGCAGAGACTACAGGGTACATCCTTTAGCATTACTGAATATGTATCAGTCACTTACTGTATGTGGAAAAGAAAACAAAAGCCCAGTAACTGTGCTCAATGAGAAATGATATCCCAAGAGTAATAAGGAATGAAAGTCCAGTTAAAAAAAAAAAAACTGAGTTAATACTAACTCTCTGCTAAGCAGTTCTTTGTAGACAAAGACTAACCACAACCTTTAGCCTACAGGTCTTCCACCTAAAAATGGGAAGAAAGAACTGCCACAAAGAAATATCAGCTCTGTTCTCAGAGACTTGAAGAAAATGTCCTACCCCGGGTGGATTCTAGTCTTCTAAAGTTATGATGATTTGGAATTTGCTCTCTGAGCCAAGGGAGTTGTCTACTCCATCTGTGAATGGGCTTCGTTCTTCAGGAAGGACTTCTAAGAAGCCATCGTTCTTATAAATGGCATGGCATTTCTAGGGACTGAGCATCTGGAGTCACTCTGCCACTCTTCTAATCTCTGGGAGTATCGAGTAGGAATAGATTGATGAATGAATTGGATAGATAGAAAGATGCTAGATAGATAGACAGACAGACAGATAGATGATAGACACAGATATATCTTACATGTATGCACATTATATATATATATATCTTTTAATGTGTTTGTCTATATGTACATAGATATATAAATATATACTCTTACTATGAAGATAAAAAGGTTTCTCTCCAGAACATAGTTTAATTTCATCTGAAACACAGGGCAAAAGTAGCTCATTCTGCATACACCACTACTCCATCACAAAAGTCTTACATTGTTTTAGATGCATTATCTTAGTTGATGCTAAGAATGGCCCAAGACATAGGTAATACAAGTATTATTATCCTTATTTTAGAGATGAGAAAGCCAAAGCTCCAGGAGATTAAGAGACGTATCCACATTCACACAACTAGTAAATGCTGGAGACTGGATTTGAGTCCGGCTCTTCCCCAGCTCCAAGGGCAGTGCTATTTCCATGACATCCTACAGCTTCTCAATAATATGCTAGTAAAGGAAGAGACCTTGGAGACTTCCTCATCCTACCCTTACCACATTTTACATGTAAGGAAAATAAACCCCAGGGACAGGAAGATCAACTTGTTGCTTAGTCATTTTCAGTGTCCAATTCTTTGTGACCCCTTTGGGATTTTCTTGGCAAAGATACTGGAATGGTTTGCCACTTCCATCTCGAACTCATTTTACAGATAAGGAAACTGAGGCAAACAGGGTTAAGTGACTTGTCCAGGGTCACACAGCTATTTGATTTCAGATTGAACTCAAGTCTTCCAGACTCCAGGCCTGGCACTCTATCTACTGATCCACCTAGCTGTCTAGGAAGGTCAACACAGAAAGTTAATGCCTCCTTCCTTGAAACTATACCTTTTTCCATCAGCATTATTTCCTATCCATATTTCCAGTATATTATGAGTTGTACTTTTCTCCCAGGCCCTACTTTTTATAAGACTTTTTCATCCCTTACATTCCTCTCTCTCGCACATCATCCTCATTGTTCATATTTATAGATATTTGCAGTTTACATTTCTAAGAAGGCTACCTGTGAATGAACATCATCAAGATACTTGAGGCTTTTACATAACACTCTAATAACTGTCCTTTGTGATGTCATCATGAAACAGATAAGGAGTTAACTTGATAAGATGATCAGGGTGAAAACAGAACAGCTACTACCAGAAAGAAGAAAGAAGAGATGCATAAATGCATCTAGAGTCAGAAGGGATCCTGGAGACCACTCAGCCCAAACCCCTCATTTTAGAGATGAGGGATCTGAGGCTGAGAAAGGTTAAGGGACTTGTCCAGGGTCTCACATCTAGCAAGTATAGGAAGCAGGATTTGAATCAAGGACTTCCTCCATACCTGATGCTTTATCCACTCACTGAGCCACCCCACTACTTCTAAACTCATTCTGCTGAGCCCTACTGCAAAGACCTAGGAAAGGGGGTAGCTAGGTCATGGAGTGAATACAGCACCTACCCTTGAGTCAGGAGGACCTGAGTTCAAATGTGGCCTCAGACACTTGACACACTTTTATTATCTATGTGACCTTGAGTAAGCCACTTAACTCTAATTGCTTTACCTTCCCCCCTCCAAAAAAAAGACCTAGGAGAAAGAGATGGAAATTTCAGAAAGGAAGAAGGTGACTCAACATAAGATTCATTGAACTAGAGCTGGGAAGGTACTTTGAGGCCATCTAATCCAAGCAATTCATTTGACAGATGAAGACACTAAGTCTAAGTTTAAGTGATTTGCTAAAAGCACACAAAGGCAATAATTTTCACAGGTGGATTTTCCCACTGTACCACAATGGGAAAACTTTTTACTGATTTTTGTTTTTCAGTTGTTTTAATTGTGTCTGACTCTTTTGTGACCTCATTTGGGGTTTTCTTTGCAAAGATCCTGTAGAGGTTTGCCATTTCCTTCTCCAGCTCATCTTACTGGTGAGGAAACTAAAGCAAACCTGGTTAAGTGACTTACCTTGGGTCACACAGCTATTTGATTTCAGATTAAACTCAGGTATTCCTGATTTCAGGCATTTCCTTCTTTTCAATGTACCAGCTGGCTGCCCTTCCTTCTGATTAGAGCTGTTAAAAAGGGTATGTGTGTGTGTGTGTGTCTGTGTGTGTGTGTCTGTGTGTGCATGTGTTTTATTTCAGTAGCTAGTGAACTCCCCATCACAGGAGGTCTTCAAATAGAAGGCGAATGACTACTTACCAAGGATACTGCAGACATAGGTATGACAGAATCACAGAATGTTACAGTCAGAAAGAGCCAAGGAGAATCTCTCATCTGATTTTCTCATTTTACAGGTGAAGAATCTGAGACTCAGGGACGGACAGTGAGCTCCTGGCAATGGTGGGACTCCAAACCAGATCATACGATTCCCAAGTCATTTTCTACTACCCCAGGTCCCTTTCAATTCTGAGATTCTATGATTCTAAGAATGTGGCTGGAGTATCTAGGTGGTACAGTGGATAGAGCACCAGCCCTGGAGTCAGGAGGACCTGAGTTCAAATCTGGCCTCAGACACTTAACGTGTACTAGCTGTGTGACCTTGGGCAAGACACTTAACCCCAATTGCCCTGCCTTCCCCCTCCAAAAAGCAAAAAAAAAAAAGGAAAAGAATGGGGCTGCTAGGTGGCACAGTGGATAGGGTCTAGAGTCAGGAAGACCTGAGTTTGAATCCAGCCTCAGACACTTCCTAGCTGTGTGATCCTGGGCAAGTCATTTGACCCTTTTTGCCTCAGTTTCTTCATCTGTAAATCTGAATTGAAGAAGGAAATGGCAAACCACTCCAGTATCTTTGCCAAGAAAACCCCAAATGGGGTCACGAAGAGTCTTATACAACCGAACACAACTATCCAACAACTATAAATGATTCTAAGAAGGCATCAGGTATTATGAGTAGAAGGGCAGACAGTGGGGGATGAAGGGCGGATCCTTCTATGGCTATGGACAGGGTCTTACCAAAAGACCCCCATGCTAGTTGACTAATCAAGTGTGGAGCTTTATTGTATTTTCATTTTGTTAAGTAATTATATTTTCATTTCTATTTTTCTGTCCATTTCAGGCTACACTGGGGAGTGTGGTGGGATTCCTGTGTGTGGCCAATGGGCTGTGTGTGTGTGTGTGTGTGTGTATGTGTGTGTGTGATGCCTCTAAACTAACGATCTCCAAAATCTCTTCCATTTCTAACCTGATGTGATTTGTGCTCTTCGGCCCCTTCTGGCTCTGACATTCTATGGTCCAAAGTCCCTTCCAGCACTAACATTCTATGAGCAAAGGTGCTTTTCAGCCCTAATGCTTTTTATCTTATGAGCTAACATCCCTCCAATTCTAAAATCTGACTCCATTTCTCTCAACAGGAGAAGCCTCTCCATACCTTTGGGCTGAGTTCAAATTTCAATTCTTTTCTGAAGCCATCTTTGCTGATTTTGGAAACTTTTTACATCTATTTTTTTTTCCTTTTTTCATATAACATATGCAAAGACTTAGATTTCTATAAAGATCAGCCATTAATAAGATGTATTTAAACTCTGGGCATGGCTTCAAAAGAGAAACAGAATAACCATCTTCTGTATTTCAGTCATGTTTTCTTAATTGCTATATTTATGCTATTAGGTCTAGGGAGCCAGGGGGACAAGGAAGCAGAGAGTTCCTTGGGACTCTGGAATCATCCAAAATGCTACATCCACCAGAAATTTGATTTCACTTTTAAAATGCACTCTAAACATTAGCCAAGATTAAAAAAAATGTACATAAAGGTTTGTAATCAGAAATTGCTCAGTGCCAAATGTAAACAGTAATAAAAAAAAATATTGTGACCACATTTATCCTTTTTGCTAAACAACTTCCTTATAGGGTGAAAGGTTAGACTAATCAGACATAATTAACTACAGCTGTAGCCAACCCTTCATGAAGAAAATGCTTAAAATAATTGGGCGGCTCCTTCCAATGGCATCGCTCCCATAACTTTGCATGAAGGGTTCTGAACAAGGGGCCAAAGGTGCTATGGAGTAGAAGAATCCATTAAATCTCGCAAGTCCCAAATACCATCTTCATCTAATCTGCATGGCTGACAGGAGCTGGATAATAATAACTGTTCACATTGTTTTTGGACTTCAAGGTTTACCAAGTGCTTTTTCCCCAATAGTCTTGTGAGAAGAAAAGTGTAACTGTTTTTATCCCCATTCTACAGGTGAGAAAACTGAGGCTTCAAGAGATGACCTGACTTGTTCATGGTTACGGAGCTAATAAGAGGCATCAAATCCAGGCCTCTGAGACTCACAGCTGGAAAGAATATAATTGAACAGTAGTCATCAAATGTTAGAGCTGGAAAGGATTTTTGAGCTCAGATAGTACACACCTTCAATTGACAGATGAGGAAACTGAGACCCTGGTCTTCTGATGCCAAGTCATCTTCTTTATTCTACACTTGATGTTTTTAAAAGATAATTTAGTTAAATTCCTTTATTTTATGGGGGTGAGGCGGAAAAGTAAGCCTCAGAGCGTATTGACTTGCTCAAGGGTCACTCATACAGTGTGTGGCTGGGCCACAATTTGAATACAGGTCCTACTAACAAAAACCCAATACAATTTCCAACACTCAGCAGTGCTACACTTGAATGTTGCAGTCCTGAGCCTTCGGCTGTTTCTCTCCCTAACACAGGCTCTCAAATCCACACACAGGATTCCAGTCGAGAGAGAATAAAATGACAGTTTGTAGAAAGAAGGCTCCCCTGTCTCCTGTTGACAGTATTGTGATGGTTTTCACTTTACCAATCTGGATGTTAATTCAAGTGTATGCATGTTTAGAAATGTGATTTTAAAACAGCTTATTGTTTTAATTTAAGCAGCTAGAAGCTGCCAACAGTTTTTGCTCCCCAGCCAAAAGAAATTTATCTTACAGATTTATTAAGTCATCATCGAGTTAATTACAATGGCTTTGTTGATACTGTTATAGAATGAACAGAGGGTTCTAACACGGCCGGGCTGTGTCAATGTTTTCATTATAAACCCTTGGCTGCTTTGCACAAGCTCACACACTGGTCATGCTTGGGCTTCATACTCCCAGCCTGGGAGTCAAATGAGCCCCTCTTACCTTCACCCTGCAGCCCCCCACTCCTTCTAAAAATAGTTTCAATGAATTGGGGGGAGACATAGTGGGAGGGGAGGTTGGGATACCATCCACTGTGTCTAACCACCTTCGACGTGGATTATCGGCTGAGGGAGACGGCAAAAGGCCCCACGAGAACATCTTTTCTGCTGTAGGCCAAGGGGGCATTTGGACCACTCCTCCTCCATCTCACATCTATTTGCTATGTATGAAAAGGTGGCTATTGGCATTCGAGGCCCTCCACAATCTGGCTCTGATCTACCTGTATGACCTGGTCTAATATACTCCCCTTCAGGGACTTGATCTTTCAGCCAAACTGAATAATTCTCCCCTCCCTATTCTCATCCTTCCCTCTCTTGTCACCCTCTACCTCCTCCCTGCCCTGAACTGATTTCCCAAATACATCTATTGGAGTTCATTCTTTTTTTTCAATCAATCACTCAATCCACAAACATTCACAAAGAACCCACTATATATGCCAAGCACTGTGCAAGGGGCCAAGGCTACAAAGACAAAAATGAAACAGTCCCTGCCTACAAGAAGCTTACATCCTATTAGGGGAGACAACATGTAAGTATATACATATACATACATGCAAATATGCATATATACATATACGTATAGGGCATATACATATAGGTATATATACATATACAACATATGATGTATGTGTATACACACAGACATTTATGTATCTATACATAGTTTCATAGATTCAAAATCTATACAAAATTAATGCAAGATAGTTTGAGGCAGATAAAGGCATTATCAGCTGGGGGGGGAAGGGACAGGAAAGTCTTTCACCTGAGCTGAGCTTTAATGATTAAAGTCCTATAGGAGACAGACAATAGAGGCTGGACCTATGGTTTCAGTAGGCAACTGACAAATGAGGAAAATTCTGAGCAGACCAGCACCCTCTCTATAACTTAGTCTCAGAATTTGTTGTAAGGATATATTTTGGTTCAGTTTAGGGGTGGGGGGAGATATGAGAAAGAGGGGAAACATGCTTATTAACTGGAAAAAAAACAACCCCCAAGCCTTATAGTCTCAGGAGGTTGCCAAGAGCACAGCAAGCTTCAGTGATGGACCAGGGTTAGGGCAAATATTCATTAGAAGCAGGACTTGAAGCCAGACCCTATGAGCCATCTCAAATGAGCCATCCGCATTCTGGAGAGTGTGGTAAGTGTAATGACAGAATCATTTGCATTCATGTCATTTCCCCCCTATTTGGATCAGAGTGGGGAAGGGGGGTGGGAGAATCTGTGTCATATCCATCATTTTATCCTCAGCACCTAGAATAGTGTCTTGCACCCAGCAGGGATCTAATAAATGTTTGCTGAATCTGAATTAACTAAAAGAGCTGTTGACTAATTGCAAAGAAGGTTTAAGCTGTCTTTGCCACTTTTCTACTCCATGATAAGCTCCCAATTAGGAAGGCATCTCAGTGGAGTAGAAAGAGCATTGGACCTGAGTCCTATGATAATAGGAAAGTCACTGTGCCTGGCCCCTACTCCCATTTCCTCATCCGTGATATGGGGACAAACCCTGTGCTGCGTGTTACTTCCATGCCTGTGTTTGTGGTCTGTCTCTTCAGTAGAAGGCGAGCTATTTGAGGGCAGGCACTGGTTTATGTTTGTCTTTGTACCTCCAGCAGCACTTAAGAAGAGTGGAACTGTCTACTTCGCGGAGTTGCTGTGATGAAGGTTCTCTACAAAGGGAGCCGTTTAAAAAAACCTTTCCTCACAGAGTTGATGTAAAAAAAAAAACACTTTTCATGTACCATAAAGCATTATATAAGTAATATTCATTCTCCTGTGGGGAAAGAAAAGGACTCAGATCAGGTGGAATTAGAACTCCCTGTACAGAGAAAAAGGAGCTGTATTTACACTATCACAGCAACTGGCCCGTGTATTTTCGCTCCAGGCTTAATTTTATCATCTTTATCCACACACCATAAATGGGAAGAAAGTGCTGTTCTGTTTCCCATCAATACTTCTTTCTTATATTGCCTGAATAAATACCTACTTTGGCTGGTAATGGGTTCAGACACACAAACGCCACCCTTCTGGATTCCACATCCTCTGTTGGTAAATTAAGACAATAAATGAAATTCCCTTTTAGTGGGTGTGAGGTCACCTGGGCCTTGTACTTCGAGGGAAGGGTTCGATTTAATCAGAGCCTCTGGGATACTTCAGAGGCTGCCACACAGAATCAGATTGGAGTTTGTCCCTTGTCTTAGGGAATTCTAGTATCTTCTCATCTCAAAATCCCAGAGGTATCTCATTCTGAAGAGGCAGCAGGATTTCTGGGGGGTGTTGGATTCTGTCTCTCAACCTTTGTAATAGAAGGATACCACCCCCACCTTTGCTCTCCCCTCAATGGAGAGCCCAGTCACAAAAAAGTTCATTTTGGGGGTCCTAAAGCAAAACTCCTGCTTTCTGGACATTGTTGTTTATCCCCCTAGTTTGCAACTAAAGAACCTTGGGTTTGAAGTCAAAGGACATGGGTTCCAATCTAGACTCTGTACTTGCTACCTGTAGGGACAATGGTTAGGTCACTTAAACTCCTTGGGCCCCAGTTTCCTCATCTGTAAAGTGAGAAAAGTGTGCTATATGATCTGTAAGATCACATTCATGTATCTTAAATTCCATAAGCTGTCATCTGGGATCTCATATTTCTCTCTCATGATGTGCTTTAAGGCCTTAATTCTTGTCTCAATAACCCTGTGAGGCAGACAGTGCAAAGATTCAAAGAACCTTTGAATATGGAATATCAAGGTTAGAAAACACCTCAAAAGCCATTGAAACCAACCTGGACCTGAACAGAAAAATCCACAAACATCCGGTATTCTGTCTAAAGACCTCTGCTGTAGGGGATGGGGGTGTGGAAATCTATAACTTCTTAAGGCAGCCTAGTCCACTTTTGGATAGCTCTCATTGTCAGGAAATTTTCCCTGACAGCCCGCTGAAATCTGCCCCTTTCTCTCCACTCATTGCTCCTACCTCTGCCCCCTGGAGCCCAGCAGAATAAATCCAATCACCTTTGCTCATGACAAATCCTTGAAGACAGCCATCATGCCCCCCTCCAACTATTTTCTTCTCTGGGCTAAACATCCACATTTTTTTTCAAATGCTCCTCATGTGTCATGATCTCCAGCTCCCTTGCTGTTCAGTCCAGCCTCCTCTGGCTCGTTCTTATCCCCACCTCGATGAATGAGAAAACCTGGTGATGACATGAGTTGGCAGTTGGCCTGATAGCTGGTAATGTCAGAATAAGAACTCAAACTGAGATCTCAATTTTGGGCCCATTTCTCTCCTCATTAAACCATGCAGTCTGAGAATCCTCTAATGAAGGAGGTCTCAATCTGAAGGATTTTTTTAAAAAAAGATTTTGATAATTGCATTTCAGTTTAGTTGGTTATCTTTGTCATTCTACATATTTTATTTTATTCATTTAAAAACATTGTCCTAGGGAGGGATCCATAGTATCAGATTGTAATAAGGGTCTATGTCACAAAAGAATGTTGAGTCACTGGTCTAGGGGCAGCTAGGTGGCACCCTGGATTGAGCACAGGCCCTGGAATCAGAAGGACCAGAGTTCAAATCCAATCACCGTCACTTACTAGTTCTGTGACTCTGGGTAAGTCATGTAACCTCAACTGCCTCAAAAAAAAAAAAAGAGTCACTGGTCTGATGGTTCTTCAAGAAAAAACTCCCAGGCATCTGGTGACAGGTGTACCTGCAGTATTTCAAATGCCATCTCCCACATGAAGCCTTTCTTGATTCCCTCAGCTGCTAGTGTCCTGCACCAAATTACCTTGTATTTATTTGCATATACATATATGTGATTAAGTCTCTCTCAATAGAATATAAGCTTCTTGAGGACAGGCACTATTTTCTTTTTACTATTGCATCTCCAGAACTGAGCCCAGTGCTTGCAGCAGCATAGGTGCCTAATAAGTACTTGATGGATAGATGGATTGCTGTTGAAACTCAATAGGTTTTGATCTTTCAGAGAAAAAAAAATAGTTTTGTGAATAGTATTGAATGCTCTGAGGCGGACAGATTAAGAAAAAATATAACCCTTCATGATGGTGATATGTTTTAGGTTAAACTGGGCTGTGTCTAGAGTTTCAGAACAGCTGGTCAGTTTCATCCATCCAGTGGCGGGAGGTTGTTGTCCTTCATGCTCAAAGAGGACCAAAGTGACATCACTATTTTGGGGTCAAGTGTGTATCTGACTGTGCCTGGTCAGACAAATACAAGCTCAGAAGGTCAGGCACTAACAGTCTATATAGTATGATGAGGGCAGGGTTGCCAAAAAAGTTGTTTGACTTTGGGTAGATAAAACCTAAATGGCAGCGTGTTTCACTTCTATGCTAACAGCAAAGTGTTGTATAGAAACAGCGTGGTAGCAACATGTCTAATTGTAATCACAGAAGAGACTCTGGATTGGAAAGACCCTGAGAAATCACCAAGTTCTACTCTTCCATTTTACAGAGGTCTAGATTAGAAATCAATCAATAAACAGTATTTGTTAAACACTTACTCTGTGTCAGACATGGTGCTAGGCTCTGGAGATTAATAGGACTGAAAGGAAACAGGAGCAATCCTTGACCTTGAAGAGCTTACTTACATTCTACCCAGGGAACCTTGCTCCAGATCACGCTAATTCTCTTATTTTGGAAGCTATCTCCTTCTCCATTCTCAACTGAACCAAGAGGTCACTCCATTGTCTTTAGTCTTTGCTGTGCTTTATAGTCATACTGGCACCATGTTCTATTTTTTCCAGTTCATCACTCATTAATACTACAGGGATCCCCATTTATCTTTACAATCTTAAGTTACCACTAACTTGCACATATAATAGAGGTAGAGTATTCCTTATAGCTATGACAATAGCTCCACCCCTGGGAAATTATTTCTCTCGAAAATTTAAAAGTAGAATGACCTCCAAATAGTAACTCAATAAATTATCTGTTGAATCAGCCTGAAAGAATTCATGTAAATGGCATTAGAATGAGGGCTACCTTTAACTGAATTCCATTAAGATTAAATTTCCAAGAGCCTTACTCTAGAAATAAGAAGTAACAGAGTCATTGAAAAGATGTTCCAGAGAGACTTACTATCTTCTGGGCCCACGAGTGGCACTCAATAAATGCATGTTGGCTTGACTTGACTTGAAAGGGAATGGAAGAGTTATCTGGCCTCTGCTATATGACATTGGAGGGGAGGAAAGAAGACAAAAGAGACCAATCCTTCACTACTGGAAGGAATATGGAGGGCAATGCCATCAGGATCTCCCTGTGAGGACTATAAAACCATATACTTTTGTGGAAAATGACGAAAATTCTTTCTGAGAAGCAAATTAACTCTGGATGTCATGGCTAGATGGTTGTAAACCCTCTAAAAGGGAGTTTTATAAAATACCAGTCAGAGGGTAATGGAGAGCCACAAGGTGGGCTTAAATAGCCTGAAGTACATTAACAATGAAAGTCACACACAAAGAAGCATAAGAGATCTTATCAGAGAGTCTGACCTGAGAGGTGAAAGGATCATGGAGCCAAGGTGAGGGAGAGGCAGGATGCTGTAGTATAGCATAGTAGATAGGGCACCAGACTTGGAAGCAGGGGGTTCAGCTCTACCTCAGACACTAGCTATGTGGCTCTGGGTAAATCACTTAACCTCTGTGTTTCTTGTCTTCCTCATCTGTAAAATGAGGGGGTTAGACTCCTTGGTACCCAAGGCTTTTTCTACCTCTAATCTATGATCCTATGAGTATTAGACCTATGATCCTATGATCCTATGAGTATTAGACCAGGAAGACCTGGGTTCAGAAATCGTAAAAGAAATTTACTAGCAAATCACTTTGCTCTCTGTAAGCTTGTTTCTTCATCAGTAAAATGGAGAAAATAATACCTATAATACCTTCCCTACCGGATTATTGCAAGGGTCATGAGAAGTATTTTGGAAACTTTAAAGCGCCTCCTCTATTGCCATATTAATATTGCAATAGGCCAGAGGATGGTTGTAAAAGAACCTTAGAGATTCTAGGATACAGAGTCTGGAAGGGAAGGCACTCCAGGCATGTAGAATGGCCAATGCAAAGGCCCAGAGACCAGAAGTGGAGTGTCATATGCTAGGAAAATCAAGTAAGCCAGTGGTTAGAGGAGAATAGAATGTGAGACAACTAGAAAGGTAGAAAGGGACCATTTTGTGAAGGCCTTTAAATTTAAATTAAATTTAATTTTTAAAATTAAATTAAATTTAAATTTAAAAATTAAAAAAAATTTAAATTTAATTTTAAAAAAATTTATTGCTTTTTTTTGGGGGGGGGAGCAATTGGGGTTAAGTGACTTGCCCAAGGTCACATGGCTAGTTTTTGTGTTAAGTGTCTGAGGCCGCATTTGAACTCAGGTCCTCCTGACTCCAGGGCTGGTGTTCTATTCACTGTGCCACCTAGCTGCCCCCCCCCAAAAAGGAACATGTGCTCCTAGAGATAACATGAAACCCTGGAGTTTATTGACTAGAAGGTGACAAAGGTCAGATCTGGGCTATAGGAAAATTGCTTTGGCAGCTGAGTGGACAATTTATTGCAGTGAAGAGAGACTAGAGGCAGGGAGATCAATTAGAAGGCTATTGCTATAGAACAAGTGAAAGGGTGTGAGGGCCTTAACTGGAGTGGTGTGAGTAGAGGGAAGTGGATGTACATGAGATATGTTGTAAAGAAAGAAATTACAAGAATGGCAACAGATTGGATCTGTGGGGTGAGCAGGAAAGGAGCTGAGGACAGCAATGAGACTGAGAACCTAGGTGACGAGAAGGATGATGGAGCCCTTGACAACTCTAAGGAAGATCAGAAGAAGACAGGATTCTGAGGGAAAACTAATGAATTTTACTTGGGACATGCAAAGTTTGAGACTTCCATGAAATAATGAAATGAGTAGAACCAAGAGACTGTTGTACACAGTAACAGCAGTATTGTTTTAAGAATGACTTTGAATGACAGTCATTTTGAGTATTGCAAAAACTCAAATCAAGGGGTGGTTAGGTGGCACAGTGAATAGAGCACGGGCCCTCGAGTCAGGAGGACCTGAGTTCAAATGTGATTTCAGACACTTAACATTTACTAGTCATGTGACCTTGGGCAAGTCACTTAATACCAATCACCCTGCCTTCCCCCCTCCAAAAAAAAAAAAGCAAAAAATTCAAATGAACTACAAAGGACCTATAAAGGAAGATGCTATCCATATCCAGAGAAATAACTGATAAAGAGAAGTAGGTATAGTTAAGTTTTACATATATACATATATTTGTGTCTAATGGTAGCCTTCTCTAGGTTGGGGTAGGGAGGGAGAAAGGCAAAAAAAAAGTACACAGCAGAGAACAAAAGAAAACCTAGGAGGAAGCACAGAAAAGCAGAATAGCTTTGAAGATGATGTGTAATGTTTATTACATAGTTTTTCAAAAAAGTAAACAGTGTGAGATAAACATTCTTGGTTTTATATTGAATCTTCTTTTTATGTTGTGCTGTGTACATGGAATTATTCTCTCTTTTAAGTTTTTTTTTTCTATTGAAGTTCAAAATGAATAATTTTTTAAAAAAAATATCCCACAGGCAACAATCACCAGGTGATACAATACTAAAATTGAGGAAAAAAAGACTAAAATGAGATAAATAGATCAGGAGTCATCTTCATAGAAATGATCATTGAACCCATAGGAGCCGATGAGATTACCAAGGAAGAAAGTATAGTGAGAAAAGAAGAGGGCCCAGAACAGAGCCTTGGGGATACCCACAGATGGGTGGGTGTGACATGGATCCAGCCAGAGAGCCTGGGAAGGATCATTTGGACAAATAGGAGAAAGACCAAGAGAGAATAAAATCTGGTAAGGAGGAAATATCTAAGAGGACACCATGTGAAGGACTGAAGCTACATATACAAAAAGATTTACATGCACATGCATATATGTTATATATGCACATGTACACACATATATATCTTATATGTACATATATGCATAGATATCAGCTAATCTCATGTGAGGAAGTACATTCCCAACTCATGGACCTTTAATGCTAAATACATGTAGATTTTAAAATCCCAGTGACTATCCCAGAGGTCCATGTAGATCATACTCTGGGAATGTTTCTGGTCCCTTAGAATCTGCCAGTCATTCCTCATGTATCCACATGGTACTAAACATCATAAAATGTGTCCAAGCATCTGCCTCATTAGTCTGATGTTGTGTTCTTCTTCTGCCCAAGACAGGCAAGCTCATTGCAAAATGAGAATCCCTAGAAAACAGCTCCCTTTAATGGACAGGGGAAGTGTGTGGAGGATGGAGATAATGACTAGTTTTGAGATTCAGAAGTCATCTTTGACTTTTGCATCTTATCTAGTGATTTACTCCCCACCTAACGTGATACTTAGTGAAAAAAAATAGTTGTGGAAATACTTTAAAAGTAAAAAACAATGTAAATCTGAGAATATTATTGTTACTATGATCATTGTAAAAAGAGTGAAAGATAAGAGATGATCAACCCAAACCCTGAATGAAACATTAAAAAAACAAACAGAAGGATGTCTTCTTTATTTCCTTCTTTTCTTCCTCCTTTCCTCCCTTTCTCCCTCCTCTCTCCCTTCCTCTCTTCCTTCTTTCCTTCTTTTCTTCCCTTCTTTTCCTCCTTCCTTCTTCCCTGCCCACTTCATCCTTTCTTTCCTTCTCTTCTTTCCCTCCTTTTCTTCCTTCCTTCCCTCATTCCTCTTTTCTGTTCTTTCCTTCCCTCCTCCTTTTCTTCATTCCTTCCTTCCTTCCTGCAATGTTTTTGGCTAGACCTTCAGACTTTTCAAGTCATTCCTAATGTGCTCACATAGGCATCTTTCCTACCTTCCTTTCTTCCTTCTTTTCCTTCCTATCTTTCCTTATGCAAAGACAGAGAGAAGAGCTGCATGATATGAGGAGACATGGCTGAGTTAGAACCTACAAGAGCAGAAGCACCTATTCCATCAGGAGTTCTTCAGCCAGATCCCTGTTGTGACCAAAGAGACCCAAACCCTTCGGCATTAGTGAGGCCCCAATTCTTATCTAACCCCCAGTGTGGTGCAAAAGAAAGAGTGCTGCATTTGGAATCCGAAGACTTGGATTTGAGTCCCAGCTCTTTGCTACTTGCTACTCATGATCTTGGGAAAACCACTTATTCTCTAGCAAATGTGGGACCTAGCTTCCTCACTTATAAAGCATTGGTGAGAAGAGGGATCTGACTAGATCACAGCCAAGATCTTTCCCAACTCTGAATCTATGATCCTATGACACACCCATTAGACTCTTCTCCAGTTTATAATCTGTGCCTTTCCTATCTTTACAATCCCAACATTTAGCACACGGTCTTACATATGGAAAGTGCTTAAAAAATGTTTGTTGAATTACAAGGCCCCTTTTGAACCTGGGAGTCCAGTTAACAGAGTTGGATTCTCTCACCTATATTGTGAGCTTTCAAGGATTCCCTCAGTATCCTGTCTCTAATTCAGTCAGTCAGGTTCGCTATTATTATATTAATTGACTAGGAGAATACTTGGGGGGAAGGGAAGGCAGTACAGGAGAGAAGGAGATGGGGGTGGGGTGAGCAGCAAACATTACCTTTAAATCTAATTCATTTCTGTTTTCTTTTTTACCTAGGAAAATTTGCTAATGAACAGTAATTCTGATTTCAGGTCAGATCAGGTCAAACCTATTGCTCTGGGCCAAAATACATTGCAAAAATGGTCACACTACAGTCAGAAAACATTTTTAAAATTGTGAGCCAGAGCAGAGTCTGAGTGAGTTTGTGAGTATACACAACTCTGTCACATTTAGGGAGCTGATTTCATGAGGGGGATTATCACTAAAACCAATTGGGCAAATTAAAGGACGTTTCTTAGACTTTTTTTAGCTTTAAAATAGGTATAATCATACTTATACTACCTATCTCAAAGGGTTGTTGTCATCAAAGTGGGCTGTAATCCAAAAAAAAAAAAAACCTATAGAAAAGGCAGGTGATTATAGTGGTCAATAATTTTAGATTTCGTTTTTCTGGAAGTTAATACAAAAAGAAACCTCTGGAAAAGATGTACATTTCATAGGATCAGAGATTGAGAGCTGCAAGTTCCCATAGAGGTCTTCTAATCCAGTCTGTCTACCAAACAAATGGTCTTTGTGACAGGGCCAGGATCTGAGTGCTGGCTTCTTAACTCTGATTCCAATATTCCTTCTATTGTATCATGATTCCTTTCCAAAAGGCCTTCACATACCAGTTAAGTAATTCATGTTCAGTAATTATTATTGAATAAATACTGGTTAAAATGATTGTCCCTTCCCCCAAACCCTAAGAAACTTCTGATTTGGTATTAGATCCATGGAGCACCACAGGAGGTAAGAAGGAGGTCCTCTGGTTCAGGGACCCCACGTTTTTAGTTTCTCTCCCTAACTTAACCTGCCCCTTGGGTGGTTGTGACTACAGAACAATAGAAGGCTATTAGATTGAGCAAGAGGGGTACCATTATAAGAGGCCAAGGGCATGACTATTCCCCAAATTTAATAAAGGAATTCTGAATAATTGAGAAATGGTAGTATTGTTTTCCACTTTGAAGTCACATCTATTTTAGGAAGAAACAGGGAGAGGGAACCAAAACTACATGTCTGGGCTGTTCAACTGAACTCTAGAATAGAGCCAATAGTAAACTGGAAATTAGGTGGTGAAGACATTTCAGCAAATTATATAATTCCAAATGACAGTTAATCTCTGCATTTTCAGGATTCAGAGCAAGTTACATCATTGTAATAAATGACCCAATTGTCCAAAATGCAATAAGGACATGTTTCTGGGAGAAACAAGGCAGAATTTTTTTTAACTTCTATTAATAGACATCTCAAGGATAGAACAGACTTTTGAAAAGGGGAGAAACTGCAAATAATGAACTGATTCTTCCAGCTATTTTTAAAAGCCTGGAATCAAGACTGTTATTGACTGTTTGTGCTATACGTTGCTCCCCCTCTAAGGCCTACTCACTGACTGCATTCAGAAAATCCACCATTATAGCTACTGTGTTGTAGGGCTCTGATTTTGGCATTGGACACTGGATTAGAATAGATCCCGTGCCCGCCCCACCCACCAAATGGAGAAATACTGCACTTTGACTCCATTCTCCCCCACTCCAAAAGATAAAAGATTTTCCCTAAGTCAGAAGGGTTGAGAAGCCCAGGTTCACCAGGGGAGTGTAGTCTCACTTCCAGAAAGAAGCCAGGCAGATGAGCTGGTCGGAGAAAATGAATTGGAGGGTAGGGAGAGAGACAAAGTAAATCAATATTTCTGTAAAGGAAAATGTTAACTTTTTTTTAAAGCAATCGGGGTTAAGTAACTTGCTCAACGTTACACGGCCAGGTGTTTCTGG
Source organism: Petaurus breviceps papuanus (assembly GCF_028583685.1). NCBI lineage: Eukaryota > Metazoa > Chordata > Mammalia > Diprotodontia > Petauridae > Petaurus > Petaurus breviceps. The sequence goes on along the minus strand of NW_027187360.1, from coordinate 12,047,084 downwards.
GTGGGTGCTAAGTGTCTGAGCCCGGGATTCAATCTCCAGGTCTTCTCAAACACTGGAGCCGGTGCTCTTACTCGCTGTGCTACCTGGCCGCCCCAAGGAAAATGTTAACTTTTGACCTTATTATTTCATGCTCTAAAGTCCTTCTAGATAAATTATCACCTTTATGACCTCAGCAAGCTGGCACAGGAACAACAACAACTACAGGTAAAGAAATTTTTGAATCCATGTAACTGGGTCTACCTCCTGTGGTGCTCCATGGATCTAATGCCAATCAGACGTTTCTTAGGGGTTGGGGGAAGGGGCAGTCATTTTAACCAGTATTTATTCAATAACAATTGCTGAACATGCATTACTTAACTGTTTGGTATGTGAAGGCCTTTTGGGAAGGAATCATGATACAATAGAAGGAGTATTGGAATCAGAGTTAAGAAGCCAGCACTCAGATCCTGGCCCTGTCACAAAGACCATTTGTTTGGTAGACAGACTGGATTAGAAGACCTCTATGGGAACTTGCAGCTCTCAATCTCTGATCCTATGAAATGTACATCTTTTCCAGAGGTTTCTTTTTGCATTAACTGCCAGAAAAACAAAATCTAAAATTATTGCCCACTATAATCACCTGCCTTTTCTATAGAATTTATTTTTTAATATTACAGCCCACTTTGATGACAACAACCCTTTGAAATAGGTAGTATAAGTATGATTATGCCTATTTTACAGCTTAAAAAAAGCAACTCTAAGAAATGTCCTTTAATTTGCCCAGTTGGTTTTAGTGACAACCCCCTCATGAAACCAACCATCCCTCTTTCTGACTGAGCTGCCCTACCAGCTGTTTTTTTTTTTAATTTTTGGTGAAGCCAACAATTTGTCTAGACTCTCTAGAAATCCTAAACTATCTCTACAATGCAAGTTTCCTCTGCATAAATAATAGTAGCTTATATTTCATCAGTCCTTTAGGATTACAAAGTACTAACAAAGTACTTAAGAAGTCCATCCTTTATCTCATTGGAGTATCATAGAACCTTCTGGTTAGGTAGGTAAGAGACAGAGTGATGGATTAACTATCAGAAGATCTGGCTTCAAGTCTTGGCTCTAGAAATAACGAGTTATGTGACTGTTGGCAACCCACTTCATCACTCTGTGCCTCGGTTTCCTTATTTGTAAAATGGGTACAATAATAGTCATCCTCCCTGACTCATGGGGTTGTTGTGAAACTCAGATGAAATACTGTATGCAAAGACAAAGTTCTACGTAAGTGTCATCTATGTCATCATCTTCAGAGTGGCTAGAACACGGGCTCAGGCGTCAGAAGGCCTAGGTTCGAATCCTCGGCTGGATGCGTACTATCTATAGGACTTTGAACAAATCGCTTAGCAGCCGTAGGCCTCAGTCTCCTCATCTGCAAAATGAGAGGCTTTGACTGGACGGTATGTGAGGCCCCTTCTGGGTCTAAGTCATGGGAATCTCTCTGAATTCAGTTAGTCAGTCAATAGATAAATCTTTATTAAGTACCTATTGTGTGGCATGCACTGTGCTGATGTGGAAGATATAAAGAAAGACAAAAGATAGGTCCTGCCCTCTGAGAAGCTCACAATTTAATTACACTTAATAGGCATTTATTAGGCACCTACTGTAAGCGAGAGAGACAGAGAGAGAGAGACAGACAGACAGACAGACAGAGAGAGAGAGACAGAGAGAGAGAGAGAGGGAGAGAGAGAGAGA
>NW_027187360.1:11982461-12044962 GCF_028583685.1 Petaurus breviceps papuanus | reverse complement strand
AGAGAGAGAGAGAGACAGAGAGAGAGAGAGACAGAGAGAGACAGAGAGAGGGAGAGAGGGAGAGAGAGAGAGATGGCTCAGTGGATAGAGCTCTGGGCCTGGAATCAGCAAGACATAAGTTCAGATTTGGCCTCAGACACTTCCTGGCTTGTGTGACCCAGGGAGAATCACAACTTCTGTCTGCCTTATTCCAGCGGAGAAGGAAATGGCAAACTGCTCCAGTATCTTTGCCATGAAAACTCCATGGACAGCATGGTCCCTGGGGTCATGAAGAGTCAGACAGGACTGAATGACTGAGCATCAACAAAAACATGAATAAGACACTAGGAATATAAAGTAAAAAATGAAACGGGTCCTAGTCTAGTGCTTTTTCCATTACACCCCCCACTGCCCTTGGGAGAAAAATACACAACTAAAGTACAAATTTGCAGCCCCATCATGGTGCTGAGGTGACCCTGGGCTCTTGAATGGGGGTGCACTGCCAATTCTTTTCTTTTGCTTTTTGGAGGGCAATTGGGGTTAAGTGACTTGCCCAAGGTCATGCGCTGCCAATTCTTACCAAGCTAAAAAGGCTTCAAATGTGGATAGACCTTTCCTGTTCAGGAAGAAAACAGACTGTAAGTCCATCCTCCATGGATTATTCAGCTAGGTTCAGAAAAACTTATTAATAAGTGGGCCACAGGAAGATGATGTTTTACCACAGACAACTCTTACAGACCATCAACTAAGTCCCAGAGGGGTTACTATCTGCATCACCAGAAGGATCTAAATCCTCCTTGTAAAAATCAGGGATCTTTGAAGGGCAGTTGGCCCAAACATCCAAAAAAGAAAAAGTGGGTCCCCTAACTTTCAGGACATGGAAGTTTTCCTCACATGTTTGTGATATACTTGGGGCAGATTGTACCATAGTAAGCATGGGACCAGGTAAATGCCACCCCTGACACCAAAGGAATTCTAAGAACCCAACAGAATGGGAGACCTTGAGGGCAAGAACTATCTCAGCTCTGTCGTCATATTCTTCAGCTCCTAGTACACTGACTGGCACGTAGTAGGAACTTAATGAGTGCTTGTTGATTGACTGATTGCATCCCTATATTTAACCTTATCAGGATAAAAGATGGTTGGTATATTCATAAATCTCTATATCTCCTAAATATAAAACACTGCTGTTCCTTCCCATTGGTATTGTTAGGGTCTAACCTGTAGTTTTGTTAATCCTGAAACTACCACTTTCTGTTTTACTTTCAAGTAACAGAATGTATCCTGGTTCTACACATTGAGGTATCTATTAATAGAAGTTTTTTTTAATCTCTTATTTTTCTTAAAATCACTTTCTGAGAAGTTCAATGGCAGGTGAAGGTGACTTGTGCATGTGTCTTTTTTTTTGTATGTGTTGTGTGTATTATCAATAAACCAGAAAGCTAGATTTAAGGAATATGGGGTTGTGATTCTGTTCTTGGAGATCTAGGATTGGAGTAACAATAAGTAAATAGGAAATCTAGCTCTCTACAATATTTCTCAGCTTTCCAAACCACCATCCTGATCCATTGGGATGCCAGCCCTCAAAGCAAAGTTGGGAATGGATAAGAAAAAAAAGTTTTGTTTTCAATTGCAAAGATTCCCTGGTAAAGGCTTGGACCTTTTTGACAGTCATTATACAATTTGGATTATTGTTTTGGCCATTAAAGAATGTCACCAGAATGGACTCAGGAAGATGTTCTTGTCTTGAATATGATCTGTATGGAGATGGAGAAAAGAGATTTTTTCCAACTATGTTTGTCCTTCCCTCACTTTGGAAAGATAAAGATGGACTGGATGGGAGAGGAGAGGAGAGGAGAGAAGAAGGATGGAGAGGGGAGGGGAGAGGAGGGGAGGAGAGGAGAGAAGAGAGGAGAGGAGAAGAGAAGAGAAGAGAAGAGAAGAGAAGAGAAGAGAAGAGAAGAGGAGGGAGAGAGGAAGGAAGGAAAGAAGGAAGGTAGGAGGGAGAGAAGGAAGGAGGGAAGGAAGGGAGGACTATGAAATCAGAAGGAGGTAGCTAGGTAGCTCAGTGGATAAAGAAGTGGGTCTAAAATCAGGAAGACCTATGCTCAAATCCAGTCTGAGACATTTACTACTGTGTGACTCTGGACAAGTCCTTAACCTCTGCCTTAATCCACTGGAGAAGGTAGTGGCAAACCACTCCAGTGTCTTTGCCAGGAAAACTCCATGAGCAGCATGATCCATGGGGTCATGAAGAGTCAGACAGGACTGAACAACTGAACAGCATTAACAATAGAATAAGAAGAGACAAGTTTGGCTTGAGAAGATGGGGGAGGGGATAAATTAATAGTCTGATGACCCAGATGCAAATTTCCTCTCCTACCTTACCTCTCATCTTAACTCAGATTCTACCTATTCATTAATCAAAGGCCATGATCATGAATCATCAACCTTTCACTTCCTTCTCTTCTGGAAATCACAGTATCTACATTGTCTTCTAATGTACAACTGATGAGGCAGCTTCTTTCCACTCATCTTCTCCCTCCCTCTTAGAAGTCTGTGGGGGTGAAAGGTCAGGAATGACTAATGAGGATTTCCCTGATTTGTCTGCTTCTCCTCTAGTTAACTGGACTCAATTCTCAGTGTTCAACAACTCATGAGGCAAAGTATTTGTTTTTCATAGAACCATAGAATTGCTGGCACAGGAAAGCACCTTAGTGATATTGCCTCCTCTCTTCTTCTTGGTCTGCTTTGCTGTATTATAATTCATGTTCTCCCCTACCCCAAAAACCCGGTTACTTAGTGTTGCCCTCTCTTCTTTTCATTTCCCTCTTGGTTCTCTCTCAATGACCTCATCTGCTCCTCTTGATTCAATGCTCATTTCCATGCAAATTACTTCCAAATTGGTATGTTTAGCCCTGATTTATATCTTAAATTCCAGTTCCATAATGCCAACAACCTGTTGGACATCTCCACCTCTATGTCCTGTACCCCTCCCAAAGCAACCATGTTCAAAACAGAATTCATGATCTTTCCCGGTCCCCTCCTCAAGCCTCCTCCAAACATGCCTATTTTTGTTGAAAGCCCCATAGTACTTCCTGTCTCACAGTCACAACTTCAGTTATCTTTCACTCTTTTCCCTCACCCACCACATTCAATCAGTTGCCAAATCTCATCAAGTCTACTTCAGCAACTTCTCTTTCATCTGTCCCATCTCTACGTGCCTGGTGACCACCCTTAATTTGCCCCTGACCTAGACTATGAAATAGCCTCCTACTTAATCTCCTTCCTTCCATTCCTTCTCCTTTCCAATCCATGTTCCACCTAAAGCAAATGTCTGATCATTTCACTTTCAGCTCAAGAACCTTTAGGGTCTTCCTACTGCTTCTGAGATAAAATGCATCTCCTTAGCTTGGCATTTAAAGCCCTCTAAGATCAAGCTCTACTCTTCGTTACCAGGATTGTTCCATAGTCCTCTCCTTGATTCTATATTCTGGTCAAAGCAGTCTACTATAAATTCTTTAATTATTTTATCGGATATAATTATACGGATAATAAGTATATTATCCGTACCTTTACACAGGTTGTCTCCTATGTCTGGAATGTACTCCCTCCTCACCCCCATCTCTTAGCTTTCTTCAAGGTTCAGCTCAAAAGACATCTACAAGAAGGGACATTTTACCTAGTTACTAGTGTTTTCTCCATCCTGAAATTATCTTTTATTTATTTCTCAGTAAACACATTGTATCCTCCAGTAACTTGTAATTCCCTAGAGCTCTGGAACTGTTTTTCTTTGTGATTTGTATTCCCATTTCCCTAGAACACAGTGGACACAACAAATACTAGTAAAATTGTTCAAAGTGATTTCATTCAGTTTCTTCCTTCCCTTTTCCTTCCTTCCTCCCTCCTTCCCTTCATTTTTTCCTTCTATTCTTTCTCTTTCCTTCCCTTTTATTGTTTTGGTACAGAGCTGTGATTTCACTTGTATACAGATGTCTCAGTGAGAATTCAACAACCAATGAAGATCAAGAAATGTTCTGGAACTTACTTCTTAGAGCTGCCTGTGGTACTAAGAAGTTAAGAGATGTGCCCAAAGTCCCAGAGTCAATATGTGTCAGGGTTAGACTAGAATGCAAGTTTTCCTAACTCATAGGTTGGCTGTCTATCCACTGTGGAAGGTTGCCTCTCATTTTCATGGAATCATAAAATCCTAATATTTTAAGGGATCTTAGTGGTCATATAACATAACCCTCATGCAGGTATAAATGAATTTCCTCTATAGGAAGTCTTAAAATTTTTTAATTTATTCATTTTTAGTTTTCAACATTCACTTTCCTTTTTTTTCTTTTGGCCTTTTGGAGGGCAATTGGGGCTAAGTAACTTGCCAAAGGTTACACGGCTAGGTTTTTTTGTGTGGGTGTTAAGTGTCTGTGGCCAGAACTGAACTCAGGTACTCCTGACTCCAAGGCCGGCGCTTTACTCACTGCACCACCTAGCCACCCCCTTAACATTCATTTTCATAAGATTTTTGAATTTAAATTTTGTTTTCCTCCCTTTCCTTCCCCCTTCTTAAGATGGCATGCAATCTGATATAGGTTCAACTTATATATTCATATTAAACATTTTTTACATTGTCATGATGTAAAGAAGAATTAGAATTAATGGGAGGAACCACAAGAAAGAAGAAACAAAACAAAACAAAAGGAGAGCAAATAGGATACTTCCATCTGCATTCAGACTCTAGAGTTCTTTCTCTAGATGTGGATGGCATTTTCCATCCTAAATCTTTTGGAGTTGTCTTAGATCCTTGTATTGCTGAGAAGAGCTAAGTCTATCAAACTCAGTCATTGAAAAATTTGCTCTGTTACCATGTACAATATTCTCCTGGTTCTGCTTATTTCACTCAGCATCAGTTCATAGAAGTCTTTCCAGATTTTTTCTGAAGTCCATCTGCTCATCATCTCTTATAGCACAATAGTATTCCATTGCATTCATATATCACAACTTGTTCAGCCATTCCCCAATTAATGGACATCCCCTCAATTTCGAATTCTTAACCACCATGAAAAGAACTGCTATAAATATTTTTGTACATGTGGTCCTTTTCCCGTTTGTATGATCTCTTTGGCATACAGTGCTAGAAGTGGTATTGCTGGGTCAACGGGTATGTTTATAGCCCTTTGGGCAACTTCCAAATCGCTCTCCAGAATGGTTAGGTCAGTTCACAGCTGCACCAACAATGCATTAGTGTTCCAATTTTCCCATATCCTCTCCAACATTTATCATTTTCCTATTTTTTCATGTTAGGTATGATGTTGTACTTCAAAGTTGTTTTGATTTACATTTCTCTAATCAATAAGGAAGGATTTTTTAATTGTTTTTTTAGGGATCTAAGAATTTGTATGGGGGAAAAGTATTTTTAATTATAATTAGTCTACTTTATGATTTTATATATTTTTAACCTAAGAAGGGGTAAAGGTTTCACTAAACTGCCAGATGGATCATGACAAAACAAGTTAGAGTCCCTTGCTCTTTACGTCCCTGACAAGTGGTCATCTAACCACTGTGACTCAGAATCCACTTCTTACTAAGGCCCTTTCCATCATAGAACAACTCTGTTAGAAATATTTCCTTACATTGTGCTGAAATCTTCCTCATAATTTTCACTCAGATTGCCAACTATTTTCATTCTCTCTCTTTTTCTCTCGAAAAGAGATGACTTTAGCTCTGGCCCTGGAGTCAGGAGGTCCTGAGTTCAAATCTGGCCTCAGACACTTAACACAAAAACTAGCCATGTGACCTTGGATGAGTCACTTAACCCCAATTGCCCTCCAAAAAAAAAAAAAAGAAAAGAGATGACTTGGTATAGTAGAAAGATCACTGGAACAGAAGCTGCTCTCTAATTTTGGACAAGTTATTCACTCTTCCCTTCACCTTGGTTTCCTCCTCTGAGGAATGAGTACATTGGATCTTTAAGGTCCTTTCTGGCTATTCTATGCTCTAAACCCCTCAATTCAATATTTACTAAGCATTTGTTTTATACAAAATCTACTGAGTGCTAGAGGTACAAAGATGAACAGGTCATTCTGCCCATAAAAAACTTCTAGTTTCATAAGGTTGTAAAGGGGAGGACAAATCTACAAGCAGCAAGATACAAGAGATAGAATGATGAAAGGGATTATTTCAGAGAAACTTTGGAAAACTTGTATGAACAGATACAGAGTAAGCAGAATCAAGAGGTCAACATACATTATAACAACTTGAAAAGACAGCTTTGAAAGACTAAATGCTTAAGAGCTGCACAATGTCCAATAATGAAGCATATTATCTACCTCCTAACCAAGTGATGAACTCAGGATGTAGAATGAGGGGGGGCATGAGGGAATTTGTTTGGTTTGACAGTGCATATTAGTTTCAATGGCTTTGTCTTTATATAATTGGGGTGGGTAGGAGGGAGAGAAAAAATATTAGTTGAAAAAAAATTTACAAAAAGAGATATTAAAGATAAAGAAATGAAAAGGGAAAGATCCATCAAAATTTGATTAGGAAGAGATCTCTTTGCTCGGGAGTACTGTATCTTTCATTCCTGATATTTTATGTTGTATTATTTAAAATTGTTTATTTGAGTTAACATTTTTCTCAATTCTAAACCCCCTTCCCCCCAAGAAGCTTAGAGTTGAGACTCATCTTCCTTCCTTTCAGGACTATGAGCAGCTGAAATAACCTTAATACCAACGACTGTCTAAGAGGTGTTTTCTTCTTTCTTTAAAGAAACAAAAACGAAAAAGGAAAAAAAAAAGTATGTAATGATACACTTTCTTTCCCTGTCATTTTTGGCCTGGTCGATGCTTGGTGATGAGATGCTCTCTAAATGGCATGGCAGAACATTCCTTGTCAGTCACTGCGCCCGAGGGCATATAGCAACCTCGCCGAGCCCTCCGAAGTAATTAAATGTGAGCGGTCTGCAGTACCCTGAATTCCAAACCCCACCTCCCCGGGAGGGAGCCGGAACGGAGCCCGAGTCAGCCGGAGCCCACTTGCACCCTGGGGAGGGATTCATGTTTAACTCTTTGCTGGGCCTGGGTTGCTGCGGCTCAGATCCGTATCGGTTTGATGATTTAAATACCTAAGACCTTGCCTAAAGAGCTAATGAATAGTTTCCTTTCATATTGACAGGAAAACAACCATTTCAGTCTCGGTGACGGTCTCCAGGAGCTTAGAAAGGAGCCATCGCAAAGCAATGGGGTGGGGGGTGGAGTGAGGGGGATGGGATGAAGAGTTAAAATATAATGCAATGATTGAACATCTAGGGGGTTGAGGGAGTGGGGAGGGGACGAAAAGGACCGAAGCGCCTTTCCAAGCCAGCCTGGGGAGAAAGATTGTGTGGTTAAGGCTTAATTAACACTCACCATTCTCCTACCGAGCACCCACGGTTTGGAGGGGCAGGGGGGTTTGGGGGTGGGGGGAAGAAATGCCATCAAATCCATGATAGGTCACATTCCTGGAAAGGCACAGTAGTGACTGGGTTTGATGTTGGGGTCCCCCCCCCTTAAAGAGAAAAACTAAAAACAAAACCCAAAGACATTGACGCTGCTATCAGAGCAGGGGATTAACTAGCGGCTCGTTAAGTAACAAGCTTAGCGAGACCAGCTCCGCAATGGCAGCAGCGTTCCATGGCTGGAGCAATCCAACAGCCTGGCAGGGGAATACTTAGAAGCGGGGAGAGAGGGACAAAGACATCGTAGTGCCTCAGTTTCCTCCTCTGTAAAATGGGGACAATGACGCACTGCATACCTAGCTCGCAGGTTTGTAAGGTTTTAAAGTTCTGAGGTTCACCAAGTGCGCTGAAATCCAGGGAAACCATAGCTGCATATCGCGTTGTAGAATTAGCACTTGTTTATCCCAGTGATCATGCCCTTTGCATGGAGGGAGTTCATTAAGTGTGGTGGAAGCTCAGAAAGCCAAGGAAAGAGGCTAATTGAAAGCATGTCCTATCGAATCCCATAAGCAGCATCAGCATTCACTGCCCGCTGTTTACTTGCTAAGGGTAGACCAGAGATTCCCTTTGCATTCATACAAATTCGTGATCTCCTTGAGAGTGCAAAAATGTCTTTACTTTTCTATTTGTATCCCAGTGCTTCGCATGATTCTTTGAGCATTAGTGCTTATAAATGCTTTTGCATCCAACCCTTCATTGAACTGAGAGGTTGGCACTTTTCTCTGTCAAATTGTCTTTAAAAGAACTTTGGAATTTTAGATGAAATCCTTTCTCAAAAGAATGAACTGTTTTATTGGCATTGTCAAAGATAACCAGGGGAAAAAGATCATCTTCAACAGGTGCATAAACTTCAAACTTCCCCAGTGTCCCAGGTTTGACCTCTCCAAGGAGCCACAGAACCTGCTGCCTTTTTCTAGGAGAAATTTAGCCTAAAGGCAAAGTCATGATTCTACATTGTCTGCGGCTATGTTGGAGAGGGAGTTCCAGGTGGTCTTCTCTTACCTGGAGTAAACAGACATCCACATGTAAGTCCTCCTCTTTTCCCACAATCTCCTACCCCCACTTACTCCTCACTAGGAAAGTAATTCCCCATGACAAACACCCATTGGCATTCAGACTCCAGGGTCAGCGAGTGATCCCTATACTCCAGACACCACCCATTCTTTCTTTGGAGACCCAAGATCTGGGCAAAACACAAAATATTCATTCTATAACTCCAGAGCCTGGGGTTAGGAAGCCCCATTTCTACTCCACATTGGGGTGAAATAAAGGAAATAGTTTATTGTTGGAACAGGGTAGCTCCAAAATGTAAGGGGCTACTCAGGTTCTAGTAGCAGACATCAGAACCAAAGTTACTGCCAGATATGCTCCGAACACAGAATATTTCTCCATGAAGTTTACTTGGGATCACAGGGCCTCAGATTTCAAATTGGAAAGATCCTGTGAAGCCGTCTATTCTCTTTATTTTACAGAAATGGGAAGAGACAAAATGATTTATCCAAGGTTACACTATATGTAAGTGTCAAAGCTCAGATCCAAGCCTAGGTCTCTTGTTTCCAAATCTTGCCTACTTATCTTCATATCATATGGGCATTTCCCACAATCCAAATTTGATCTACATTTTATTTCTATTTTTTTTGTTTGTTTTTTGCTTTTTGGAGGGGGGAGGGCAGGGCAATTGGGCTTAAGTGACTTGCCCAAGGTCACACGGCTAGTAAGTGTCCAATCCGAACTCAGGTCCTCCTGACTCCAGGGCCATGCTTGAATATTCGCTGTGCCACCTAGGTGCCCCTAATTCTAATATGTCACAGATGTATGGATTCATCCCTATACTCCCTCTACTGACTCAAATCTCCTGGGTTCTCCAGGAATTAGTCTATAGCCTTCATTATTAGATGGTCTTCATGAGTTTTCATGGCTGAAAAAAGTTCACCACTGGTCATTAACCTTCCTGTGATGAACCTCTCCAATAGCAAACACACAGGAGGTGGAAGGACCTGTTCTGGAAATTTTGCTGACTCAGTAGTTCCTGTCAGTCAAATCAAACATTTATTAAGTGCCTACTATATGGCAGGCACTCTGCCAAACACTGGATGGCAAAGAAAGGCAGAAAAAAATTCCCTACTCTCAAGGAGTTCACAGTCTAATGGGGAAGAGAATAAGGAAACAAGCATGTATAAACAAGATACATAGAGAATAAATTGGAGATATTCACAGAGGGAAGGCACTAGTATTAAGGGGAATGTGGAAAATCTCAGAAAAGAAGGGAAAGGCTACCTTTCAGAAAATAGGATTTTATTTGAGATTTGAAGGTAACCAGGGAAGCCAGGAGGCAGAGAAAAGGAGGAAGAGAATTCTAGACAGTGGGGAAATGCTCAGGAGATGGAGGGTCTTGTGCAAGAAATAGTAAGGAGGAGAGAACTAAGGACTCAGCCTGGGGGAACCAAGGTGACCTCCTTGACATGATTGGGCATCCAAGTAGGTCTTTAGTAAAGGGTTATTATTGCTAGTGTTCTCATTTGATGAGTTTATAAGGTGTGGTTTATTATTTCCAGAGAATGTCCCAGAGACTTCAAGTTAACCACTAGTTTAAGATTTAGCACTCCAGGGGAGTCATAAAAGACTACTTTCTAATTATGACATATAAGAAATAGTGCCCTTTGAAATGAGGACTGGGAACTGCTAACAGAGTAATAGCATTCACATACATACATAGGCAGGCCTGACAAGTTTTCTTATTCAGCTTTGTATTTCTCCCTCCAGTGCCCCCTAACTCCCAACTCTCCATTTCCAAGCTGGTTAGGTAAGGTAGCCTACTGCACTATCTAATCTTCCTATCAGAAAAGTCCTCCCTCATACTTATGGATTATTTTTGTGACAAGTCACATCTTCAGGGAAGCATCATCATCACAGTGGCAGGCCCGCTAACCCTGGAGGTTCAAATCCCAACTATAACATTACCTGAGTAATGTTAGTAAGAGTCACTTAACCACCCTGGGCCTCAGTTTCCTTGTCTATGAAAAATGAAAGAGTTGGACTGAATGACTTCCAACTCCACATCCATAATCCTACAAAGTTGTATAGATTAATAGAGGGGTAAGCACTTAACAGCAAAGGCTCAAAGCTTTTAGTGGACAGTGACAAATGGGAAGTCTGTCATTTTCAAAGGGTGGGACTATCAGCTCCATCTTTAAATTTTCCCTAAGCTCACAGGGGCCCTGGGCCTGTACATAGACTATACTCCAGCCAAAGGACATTTATCAAGTGCCCACCCTGGACAGAGTTAACTGCCTTGCATTTGAATACACAATTCCCCAGTTGGAAGTGATGGACTCTATTATGTCTCTGTTCTGGCTCGATGTAGTGATGTAGGGTTGGACTGGAATCATCCCTAGGAGACTTTCCAGCTATAAATTTCTGGGCTTTTAAAATGCAAACATATACTTATGTGTATATATATATATGCATTGTGCATGTATGTACATGTGCAGATGGGCCCATATGTATATGCATCCACGCATGTGAGCTCCCCTATGTCTCCGTGAAACAAGTTGGGCCCAATTAAATAGTTGAGACTTTCCATCTGAGCAAATACATGTTACATCTGTCTAACCCTACGTAGGCATAGAAAGTGACTAAAGTCCTGCCAATAGACTCTGACCTCCAATCTGCCACTCTCTCGGTGAAAGGCAGCAGAAGTAAATTACTTCGGCCTCTTCTTCTATTCAGAGTGAATACAAAATGGTCGGAGTTGACCTGCCGCCAGTCTTGCAGGCTCCGAATCAGAGTGGCACCCTACAGTTTACACAACCCGGCCTGAATACAATAAAGAGGGGCTCCATTCAGAGAGGCCCGCATGCAAAAGAGACGACCATTAGATCATAGTAATTATGCCATTTACATCACACAGTGACACAGTGGGATATGGAGGACTCATCAAACACTTCTCTTCACCCAGGCCCGGGCTGCTAATGAGGCACATTGGATCCCTTTGTGTTTTCCATTTACTCTGGTGCTTTGGCCAGACCTGCCAACTACAGCTCTGTGCACCAGACAGGCTGTCCCTTTCAGAGCCATTTATTCCTCTCCCGACCTTTGACCCCGAGGGTTATGACATCAGCAGCCCTGATTTGTGATCATTTTTATTGGCACACATTCAACTCTTGTTTCCTGTGTTTAACTCCGTCTCCCCCCACTTTTTTTTTTAAGCTAAACTTATTCGATCTAATAGGCATATGCCAAAAAGACTATAAAGTAAGCCAGGCTTTCACAAAGAGCCTTCTGATCTTACTATAAAAAGCGCCATAGCTACTATTTATGCCAATAATAACGAGTAATTCATTATCTAGGTGCATGAAATCTGTTAATCACTAAAATGTTGAACAATTCAGAGCAGATGTCCACGAATTTTATGAGTTTTAATTAAAATGTTCTATTTATTTTCATCAATACAGGGGGTTTTTTAATTAAAAAGATGTTACTTCCATGTAGTATTTTGCAAATTACAGCCTTCATAAGGGTGATTAAGAGATGCTTATTTGGGCTAATCAGATTTTTTTTTCCTTCTTAAGGTGCTTGCACTAAATGTAAGAAGAATTAATTAAAATTGTACTTTAAAAAGAGGCTGTTTTCTTATGTCACAACTCTATTTTGCAGAAAATCTTGTAAAAGTTCTCCCTTCCAGATTCAGAGATGTCAGTTTACTTAAATTCCTTAATTTCAAAAGTGGCTTGACATAAAACTGGACTTAATGTTGGTTTGGGTGGTGTGGCTTTTTTTTTTTTTTTTTGGTTCTTATTTCTTTCAACTGGTTTGATTCAGTGAAATGGATTAGCTAGTGTTTCAAAACTTGGAGTTTCTGAAAGATTCACTTTAAACAGAGTGGTGAAGGTTTTAAAGCATAAACTTGATACTCCAAGGGAAGGTTCTCCCAGTACATATGGCTTTTAATGTAATTTGTTTAACCACTGCCATAATTTAATTTGCCATAAAACAGAAATGGAAGTATATTACAAACGAGCTTTTGACTTTTGTGTCAGTTAAAATAACCATTTGCTGAAAGACTGAAATTATAACTAAAATGGCATAATTTAATAAAAAGTAGGGCAGAAGAATTAGAAAGCCAAAAACAGAGAGGGAGAGATGAATTTACTTTTGTAGGAAGCTAGTTAAGTATCCATGATTTAAAAATCTTGACCTCTATGGGGATTATTGTGACCTCAACTCCTCTATTTGTATTAAAACAATTTTTTGGCCTGGAGTTAAAAAATAATTAATTTTCAGGAAGATGGCTCAATTAGAATAATTTTAAGTGCCTTACTAAACAGGGAGATCATATAGAACCATTTTCAGCTGTTCCAATCACCAACAGTCCTTACAGGAAGTGGTACGTAAAGGAATAGGAGAATTTTTATTACTGCAAAAATCCAGTTTCATATAACCAGCTGCAGATGAAGTCTCCATTAACAAGGGCTTTCGATTCTAATCTGAAAGCATCATCTTTCTCTGTAGCTGAGCAAATTGTTCTACTTCATATTTATGATTCTGTCCAAGTCCTGAAACATTTCATAGAACTAGGCTTGTTTATGTAACCTGTGATGTGGCAAAATCAGCCCAGATTTGTCTTTAAGTGCCTCTAAAGTCTCCTGTTCATTTCAGTGTGAAAGGCACATAAGTTAAATTTCCATTTACAGCCACCAACGGGGCCACAGATGGTAAGCCATCCACAGGCCAGAAGTTCTTAACACTGGCCAGTAGATCAGAAGCCTGTGAAGAAGGTCAAATTCAGTGGATGGGGGGCTAGGGGTGGGATTTAAACACACACATGCACAACAACAATAACTCTTTTGGATGAGTACAGGGGGAAATGATCTAGGGAGCAAATTCCTAGTGACTGCAAGTTAGGAGAGGGCTCGGCATCTGGGTTTGGGTTTTTTTTTTTTTTTACTTCCTGTCTGACTTACCAAAAGCTACAATTTAAACTTGTACCATGATTCAATGAAAAGAGCACTGGGTTTAGACTCAGAATCATAGATTCAGAGTTAGAACATCTTGTCCATTTATAGATGAGCAATGGAGACCATGAGAAGTTAAGCAACTTGTCCAGGGTTGTTGATTTAGGGTCTGAGTTGGATTTGAATCCATCCCTGCCTGTACCATGGCCAGCACTCTATCTACTGTGGCATGTTGCGAAGATTTGTGTTTGAATCCTAGGTCTACTACCTTTATGACCTTAGATAAGTCACTCAACCCTTGCTGGGCTTTAGTTTCCTCTCCTACACAAAAAGGTATTGTGCTAGTTGATAGTCAATGGTTCTTTCCAAGTAGCTTAACTTCCCTGGGGGCTCAGTTTCCTCATTTATAAAATAAGAGGGTTCTGATAACCTCTAATGTCCCTTTATAGAATCAATGATTCTATGATTCCATTTCTAGGTGAGTAGAGGCAGAGAGCAAAATCTGGCCAGGACTATACACAAATGCACAGGCACACACATGCATACGCTACACAACTTCATGTGGTTCTCCCAACCTACAATCAAGCTTTGGAGACAGAATGACCATCTATTTTTTTTAAAAAGGCCCTCCCTCTTCTGCTTTTTTTTACAAAGCAACATGACTTCGTTTCAGGCCAATTTTATACAGCAATTTAGAGAGATGTTACCACATCACCTTTTCAAAGCTCAGGCATTAAAAGAAGGTTGAAATGAAAAACATCTGCAATGCAGTGATTAGGTTTATATAAAATCTGCAGGCATATTGGAGCTGTTATAATGACAACCTCAGTTTTGTAAATATTTAGTCATCACAATCCCTCAATAGGGCCATCAATGAGACCACTCTACTGTAGTTCCTGGATCCAGGATGCTAGATTTCTCACAGCTGACCTGACCTGAAGGTGAGAGTTTAAGAAACATCATGGGAAGGTACAGAAGGAGTCTCCTTCTGATTTTCCTACTTCCCGAATGAATTTACATTCCCCTGGGTCTTATTGCAACCTGTGTCAGGGTCTTAGAATCTTAGAATGTTAGAGTTTTGAGTTATCTTAAAGACCATCAAGTCCAAGCTGCTCGTTTTATATGAGGTCCAGAGAGGGAAAACATGGCGTAGAGGAAACAATACTGGATTTGGGATCAGAGGCTATAGATTTGAATGCAGGCCCAGTTATTTATTATCTGACTTTGGGTAAATCACTTTAGCTCTGTGGGCCTCTGCTTCTTCATGGGACAAAGGAAAAGGTTGGACCATTTATCAGGTATGTTATAGTAGGGATTAATTTCCTATTGGGGTTGGATTAGATGGCTTCTGAGGTCCCTTCCAAGTCCCAGATTCTGTACTTCTGTGGACTAGAATCCTGTCAGAACTCTCTAGCTCTAAAGCTATGAATTTAACCAGGATCACTCAACTAGTACCCATCACAGAGCCATGAGGAAAGTCGCCTCATTAGGAAAGCCCTCAGTGACCAGGAGAAATGGAGGTGAGAGATTTTACCACAGTTTGGGGTTTTATCTGAAGCACTTAAGAATGAAAAAAGGAAATGAGGGGTTGCAGGTGGATGATTAGGCTGGCTATAACTTTGTTTTCTTTAGGCAGAGTTTGTGGTTTGCTGAATGAGGCTGTCCCAGCTGAGCTGCCCTTTTTATGGCAGGGGGTGGCTACATTTCTTGGGTTAACCCCAACTGGATTGTCTCTAACTGTCTTACTTATTTTGTCTCTTCCCCTCTTCCAGGTGTCTCCTGTTCAGGTAGGAAATTATTTTCGTTGTTGTTGTTCAGCCATTTCAATCAGTCATATCCAACTCTTTGTGACCCCAACTGGGGTGTTCTTGGCAAAGATACTGGAGTGGTTAGCCATTTCCTTCTCCAGCTCACTTTACAGATGAGGAAACTGAGGCAAACAGGATTAGGTGTCTTGCCTACAGTCATACAGCTAGCACGTATATGAGGCAGAATTTGAACTCAGGTCTTCCTGACTCCAAGTCTTGTCCTATCCACAGACCACCTAGCTGCCTAATTTATTGATGATGATAAGGCTATTTAGATATAACCCAGCTTGTATTTATAATATGAAGATTGTTTTAAAGCTTCTTCAATTATCCCAGTGATGATGATTCTGGGACTTTAAGGCCCAAGGAGAAAGCAAAACAAAACAAAAAAACCCAAAACATAATCTACTAACAATCTAATGTTTTTTCCATTTTATCTCTTTTCTAGAGATAAAATTTATTTCTTTTCTATTCATACCTTTCTTTCTTGAGAGTTTTGAAGTGACTCTTATAGTTGAGTCTTTAGGAAGAGGAGCCCAGTTTGGAACCAGGGGCATATAAGAAGAAACAATGACGACCTGTAAACAGCAACTCTGTGTCCCTTATTGGGCCTTCTCTAGTGTGAAGCTAGGGGCAGCTCAATGGCCCAGTGCACGGAGCACCAGACCTGGAATCAGGAAGACTCCTCTTCCTGAGTTAAAATCTGGCCTCAGATACTTCCTAGCTGTGTGACCCTGGGCAAGTCACTTAACCCTGTTTGCCTTAGTTTCCTCATCTGTAAAATAAGCTGGAGAAGGAAAGGGCAAAACACTCTAGTATCTTTGCCAAGAAAACCCCAAATGTGGTTATGAAGAGTCAGACATGACTGAACAACAGCAACAACAGTCTGAAGGTACATCTAGATGATAACTCAAAACCCAAGCAATTCCACAGGGAAGAACAAGCAGCCAATTTGGTGAAAGCAATAGTCCAAAGAGCATAGATTCAGAGCTCGATGGGCCTCAGAGACCATCACACCTTCCCCCTTCTCACTTTACAGATGAAAAACGGAAGCACAGTGAGGTTAGGTGAGTTGTCCAGAGTCATAGTACTATCCAGCACCTGAGGCAGAATTAAAACCCAGGTCTTCCTGAGTCCAAATCCATAACTCTATCTATTCTGCCACACAGACCTCAAAAAGATGGATCACAGGAAAGAAAAACAAAAACAAAAAAACAAAATAAAACAAAAAATATTGATTAACTACATCTATACAACGGAGAAGATAAATATTCCCAATCCTATTGCAAAGCTGGGAGGAACACTGTTGCCCTCCTCTTGACTCTATGCTTTTCCTGTCTGTATCCCTGCGGGGCTCCCAGAATACATGTTCTCCATCGCTCAGCAGCACAGCTATCTATTAATGTGACCCTAAGAATCATGGGTGGACCAAGAGGGTCCTTCCTCAGTACTACATCTTACTGCAGAGTCAGAGCCTCCTTCACCATCCCTTCCTTTCCCTGGTTCCTCAACCTCTTCTGGAACATCAGAGCAAGTGCTCACGTTGGTGGGGCCTCTTTGCCCGTGTGGGCAATTTGCCAAGAGGGGAGGAAGTAGCTGTCTCCATTCTAACATTGGTGAGGGCAGACTACCCTGGAGAAGTGGGGAGAGCATGAATCCTGGAGCAAATGAACTAGATTCAAGTCTGGACTGGACCACTTACTGGCTAAATAATCATGGGAAAATCACAAACCCTTCTTGCCCCTCAGGTTATATATTACATTACATTATATCATATTATGCCATATTACCTTTATTATATCATATTGGACTATGTTATATAAAATAATGTGGACAACAATTTGCTCATTTCATAGGGTTATTGTGAGGATCACATGAAAAAGAAATTAACAGAAATCATTCTGAAGCCTAGAAGTGCTACAGAAATGTAAGTTACTGTTATGATTAGCATATGTATGTCTTATTTCTCCAAATAGACTATCACCTTTTGAAGGACAGGAACTGTAAATTACTATGATGACACAGGTATATAATGATTTGCAAATTTCAAAAGTCTACATAAATGCCAGTTATTATTATTGTTTTAATGTTATTATAATATCAGACAGCCTCCTCTTAAGAATTAGAAAGGCTTTGGGTTCCCATCCCATGTTGGACATATCTGGATGTGTGACCCTGGACAGCTCACCTAAGAATTCCCAGGGCCCTGGGTTTTTCTCTAAAACTGTAAATTTCAGAAGGTAGAGAGAATTTCCTCACCAGGAAGCTCCCTACACTGAAGAAATCACTAGTTTGGACAAAAAAAAATTGTCATTATCTTCCCTACTGGATCAGGCAAGGGCCTGTCATATAGTATCAGTTCTCAATCATAGATACTTATTGATAATGGTGGTGACAACTTATCTACCCTAAAGGCATTTTGCCTATTTAATTCACTTCATATTCATATACAAATAAATGTTGAACGACTGTTTTGTTACTGGTATAGAGGAAAAAAGCTTTGGACTGAGGGCATCAGAGGGCCTCAGCCACTTACCCCAACCATGTCACTGACTCATTGTATAACGCTGAGCAGGCCCATTTCTCCTCCCTGGGGTCTTTCTGTAAACTCAGTTAGATTATTTTTTAGGCTCCTTCTGTCTCTTGAGATTGAGTGAGTTCTCATCAGTGGGGGGATGGTGATATAAATGATCATAGGTGAATGTAATAGAACATCATTACACCATAAGAAATTGCAAATATGAAGAAGTCGGAGAAGCAAGGGGAAAACTTGCATGAACTGATGCAGGGTGAAGTAAACAATGAGGAAAACAATGTACCCTGTGACTCTAGTCATAAAACAGAACAATGCTATATGAATAGAATAACCAAGCCCTGGATGAGAATTGAAAAGATGAACTTCCCTTCTTTCTATGAAGAAATAGAGGACTAAGGGCAGGCAGACAAGAAACATTTATTAAGCATTTGTTATATGCCAAGTGCTGTGCTAAGCTTGAGATAAAACTTGAGATACATATACAAGCAAAAAGAAAGACTGCTCCTGCCCTCAAGAAATTTATAGTCTAATGAGAGAAGACAACCCGGGGAAAAGGGAGAGGGGAAGGTATCCACAGAGGGGCATAGTGGCAAAAGAGTTAGAAACGCAGCCGGGAGGGGAACAAAGCATGGCCAACCTGGGTCTGTTAGCAAAATAGAAGCCCTGG
The DNA here is from genome assembly GCF_028583685.1 of Petaurus breviceps papuanus. NCBI lineage: Eukaryota > Metazoa > Chordata > Mammalia > Diprotodontia > Petauridae > Petaurus > Petaurus breviceps. The sequence goes on along the minus strand of NW_027187360.1, from coordinate 12,026,520 downwards.
AAGGAATTAATCAATAGAAGAAGGGGACTGGCATGGCATGGGATGTTCCAAGATGAGAATGAATGTTACATATACAGTCAGATAGTTGATGCTCTGGTTGGTTTTGTTGATTGCTTTTCTTCTTTGTTTTAAATCTTCATCATGAAGGATAAACCCTTTGGTGGGATACATACAGAAATAAAGATGTAAAATTGTAAAATAGAAATAAAAATAAGATTAAAATGAGAAAATCTGACATATATAGGAGGTGGGTTTTTTAATTAATATTAATAATATTTTTAATTAAATATTCTAGTCATTGCCTATCCCACCCTTTATAAAACTTAGCACATTCTTCAACTCTTTGAAGTCAAGAGAAGAGAATGAGCTTGACTCATTGAACACCTAGGGTCTTGCATTCTCCACACCACTCCATCCTGTGTGAAATGCCTACTTAATCTTCACAGTTCAGATTATATATTCCTCTATGAAAAATCCTTCAGTGATTCCCCTTTGGCTATTAACAAAGTACCCTTGGGGACATGGAGCTAAGATTGCAGAGTAGTAGGAAACCAAGTTCCCCTTCATCAAACTTCTCCAAACAGACCTAGAAAATCTACAGACTGAATCCTAATGGGGAAATCTTAAAAAAAAAAAAAAAAAAAGGCATAGTGAGTCATTTGTCCAGGCCCAGGTCAGCATAGGGAGACAGACAGGAATGTCTGTGGAAACCAAGGATAAGGTCAGGCCAAAAGCACACTGAACAAAAACACTCCAACACCCAGAGAGAGACTGGGTACCAGGGCAGGAGGAACCTAGCCTCAGGCCCATACTGGGGTATACCCCAGGGACTGGCAGCATTGTCTGTCCATTAGTCAGTTTTGGGTCACAGATCCAGAGCAGACTGAGAAAGATACTTGTATTGGGTAAGGAGACCCTAGATGATTTTCTTAGATAGGAGACTTAGACTCAAGCAACAGAATAGGGGCTCAGTTCTATCATCTAGACTACCTGCAGAGGGAAAACCAGGGCAGAAATGCCAGACCAAAGGGCAGTCTACGTTTCTGTCACTCTGAACCAACAGAGCTTTTCAGTTGGCTGACAGGGGCAGAGTATAGCAGCATTCCACTGTTGCTCAGACAAAAACCCAGGTAAGAAACTTGCAGAACTCAGACCCTCAGAGGGTCAACAGTTAGACTGCCCTGGATCAGATCACATTGAGAACATTAAAGCTTGCAGGTCCTCAGTCTGTGCCTTAGACCCTTGAATAACACAATACTTATTATCCCACAAAAGCAGCAACAAGACCAACCCAGACTTTTCCTCCAGAAATGTGGTAGAACCCAGACCTAACATCAAATCTGAAATCAGGAAGTATGCTAGAAGAATGAGCAAACAAACAAACAAAAAGAACCTTACCATAATGAGCTATTATGGTGGCAGAAATGCTTAAGACACAAACCCAGAAGAAAATGATTCCAAAACATCTATGAGCAAAGGCTCAGAGAAAAACACAGTTTGGGCACAAACTCAACTGGGATTACTGGAAAAGATGAAGCAAGAATTTTTAAAAGAGTTTAAAAATTGTTTTTAGAAATGAAATGACAGGCTCAATGAAAAATTGGGAGGAAAAAAAGGAGAGCTATAGAAGAAAGAATTGGTAAGGTAATGGTAACATCAACAGCTTAGCTCAAGAGGCATAAAACCTTACCTAAGCATCACACTCCCTGGAAATTAAAATAGACCAAATAGAAATCAATGATTCCACGAGACAACTAGACATATTAAAAACAAAGTCAAAAGGCTAAAATAGAACAAACAAAGTCAAACAAAGTCAAAAATAGAAGAAAATCTAAGGTATCTCATAGCAAAAACAGCTGATCTAGAAAGATTGCAGAGTAAATACTTAGGAACCATTGGACTATCTAAATGCCATGACCAGAGAAATGTTAAAAGAAAACAGTCCAGTTGTCTTAGAACCAGAGGGCAAAGTAGAATTAGAAAGAATATATAGATCACCTCCTGGAAGAAAACCCAAAATGAGAAGACACAATAACATCATAACCAAAATCCAGAGCTTCTAGGTCAAAGTAAAAAATACTGCAATAGTCAGAAAGAATTTATGAGCTACAGAGTAATAGCTACTATTTTACAAGATATTATCAATATTAGATATGAATAAATCATATATTGAAGAACTTTAGTTTCTAGTATTACCATAACTTAAAGAATTGAAATGTATCAAAAATATTTTATGCATTTAAATTGGACTTTTAAAAATAATTATTAAAGACAGAATTTGAGAGAGAATTTCTAGGCAAAAATTTGACTGAAGATGAACATCCTGAAATGTCTTGATCCAATAACAGGATTGAATTTTCTGTAATTCATTGTGAGACATAACTTGGATGATTTTGTAATGTGCTAATGGAAAAATCTCCCTCTTGGCCAAAATTGCCAGATTTTAGCCAACTTGTTCAACGTGTTAATTTGTAAAGTAAAGGAATTGGATTAGTAGAATTCCATGGTCCCTTTCAACTCTAAATTGTATGAAGTATAGACTCATAGAAAGTAAAAACCAAAAAAGAACTGTAGAACATCAAATGTCAGCATAGGAAAGGACCTCATACAGCTGAAAATGTTGCATCTGGAAAGAACATTAGAACATAAAATAGCAGAACTGGAAGAAGCCTTAAAACACAATACATAAAATATTTGACCTAGAAAGGACTTTAGTTACCACCTAGTTTACTCCCATCCATTGCAGATTAGGAAATTAAGTCTCAGAGAGGTAAAGTTATTGTCCAAAATAGCACAGCTAGTAAATGGTGTAAATGGAGCTAGAACCCAGGGTTCCTATTATTCCATGTTTTTTCTCTACCTATGAATTAATTCCAGACCTATGATTACAAATGTTCCCCAGGGAGGCACTTGACCACAGGCTGGAAGCTTTATAAACTGGGTTCCCTAAATTTGCAGAACATCTCAAGGCCTCTAAAAGAATGGAACCTGTCCCAAATGTCTAACTATGGGTGCTAAGGCTGAAGTAAGATCTGAAATAAAAAACAATTGCATTGCATGTCTGTTATAAGGACTGTACAGTATAGGGAAATATCGGCACGGGCTACATGAAATGTCAGCAGTGTGAAAAATAAATATTGATGTTAATTCTAAGAAACAAGTATTGTTTTATTTACTTTTATCCAGAGCAGAACATTTTCAATATAAACTCATCATCTTGACCACCACAGAGCAAAAGTAATTTTCCCATGCATCGTCAAGCATGTTTCTATAAATGTTCTGTAGGGAAGAGGGGAGTGGTGAAGAATGTATGTGTGTAGGTGTCCATGTGTATGTTTCTGGAAGGCTTGGGTTGTAATCAATGGGGCAGAATGGAAGCTGAGCATTTATTATCTCCAATAACTAAAATCCTAGATTCTGAATAAGTAGATTGCAGACTTCCTGAAAATAGAGAAATTTGGTATTCAAATGGGAATGAATGAGTGAGACAATAATTAAAAACTCACAGTTCTCCCATACTTCTCGTGGTTTATAGAACATTGTCTTTACAACACCCCAGTGAGGGATTTTAAAGATAAGAAAAGGACTTGAAGAGATAAAATAATTTCCTCATTGGCACACAACTAGTAAGTACTACAATTTAGGTGTTGTGGATTCCAAGTCTTAGCCCTTTCTACTACCTCATTCTGTACTGAGCACTATAATGTAGACTAATGTGAACTATCACTACATGTAATAAAAATCCTTTAAAAATTTAGCCATTGTTAACCCAATGATGAATTGACTTGAATTGTTTAAACTATACAAAAGAATAAAATTCTGGTTAATCTCTGGGAGAGATATAATAAAAGAAATAGCTCTGGGAAAAGTTTATAGTCTGATAGGAAGTTAAGACCACAGATAACTATCACCCAGAAGTTAGAGTCCTAAGTGCTCTAAGTAATTTGAATGGGGAGAGAGGTTATATCTAAGTAGGGGGCTCTATATACCCCTAAATTAGTCAATTGATTAACCTAATCCTATAATACAAAGAGTGAGGGAGACAATTCTTGCCACAGTTTCCTGACATCCCTCAGGGAGTTCACTGGTAAGTTGGAGATATGATTCACTCATGATATAATAATATCATATCATAACCTAAAAGTTAGCATTGTACCAACTCCAATTGTACCAAATGGAGGCAATGAAGGTTAAGAGTAGTAAGGAAAAGCCTCATGGATGGGTTTTATATCTGACCACTAGGGGATGCTGCTGGCTACTTGCCTGCTCCTGATCGATAATAAGGATCTAGTGTAGTCCTATACTTGTAGGGATTTTCTTAAACTAGAGGGTCTTCTAGATTTCCATGGAGCTAAATGAGATGAGCAGTGTATAGAAAAATCTGAGGGCAATGTTTCCATAACTCATGAAATTCTCAAAATTCAGGTCTGTATAATAATAACACATTTAATACAAAGCACCTTTCTCACAACAACTTGTGAGGAAGGAAGTATAAAAATGATGATCTCTATTCTCTAAATCAGAAAATTGTGGTATGGAGATATTAAGCTGCTTGCCCAGGGTCCCAAAATTAATACTGTCACTCATGTTAGCTAACTCTAAGACCCAAATTCTTTCTACAACCCAAAACCTCTCATTGAATTAATGAGCTGGACGAGGCAAATAATTTTCTCTTAGTCAAGAAGGTGGGGTTTGAACAACTCTTTAAGTGGATGAAAAAGAATGACAACCTCTTCAGGCTAGTGTTTTATTATATTTTAATTAATGGCAATCTAAACCAAACACATAAATTCTCCCCTTTATTCAAGAATGGATATAATCAATCCCCATTCAAGAATGGATATAAAAGTATTTTTGGAAAATACAAAGAGCCATCTATATGGTTCATTAAATGTGGAATCCTTAGCCTTCCCTTCTAAGGTCCCTTCCAGCCATAATATAGTTCTGTTCTCTGAAGTCCTTTCCAGGTACAAATCACTTGATCCTAAATACAGCAGGTACCATATAATGGCTTAGAACCAAAACCAGGAGACTACCTTCTAGGAGTTTTGTTTTCATGTTCTCTCTCCTTAGAGTGACAGATTCTTCCAAGGCTCCCCTCTCACCCATGTGCATTCATGTGTCTACACCTACAAGTAGCTGGGACACAACAGCCTGGGAGTAGCAGTGCCCTTCGGACCACCAGTCTTATTTCCAGCCCATCTCTTACTGCCATCATTAGAGAAACAAATCCTATGGAGATATAGCCATATAATTGTTCCCGCAGGCACTACAGTCACATCTATTGAAGACCCAAGAAAGAAAGTCCTTGATACCAAAGTCCTGGGCATTGTCAAAGGCTTCAACAGAATGATTTTATCAGGGAAAATGACTAAATCAGAGAGAGGTATCTCCATTTAAGGACCATGGGGTCTTTCCTTCTGACTTGCAGAGAAAACCTTCCATGTATGTTGTCTCTCACATTAGAATGTGAGCTCCTTGAGAGGAAGAACTGTCTTACTTTGTCATTTGTAATCCCAGAATTTAGCACAGTGATTTGCACACAGTAAGAACTTAATAAATGCTTCATTCATTCATTCATTCATTCTATTCATTCTCACAACATTCCCCCACCTAGAATGGCCTTCCTAGTCCTGCTTACTTTAGATCAAGACTGTCTTTCCTTCAAAGAGCATTTTGCCACTGTGATTTAACCACTCCAGCCCACAGTGAGTTCTCTGTCCTCTGAGATACTATAGCACTAAAAATAAATCTTTTGTTGTTCAGTAGTTCCAGTCATGCCTGACTCTTCATGACCCCATTTGGGGTTTTCTTGGCAGAGATACTGAATGTAATTTCCTTTTCCAGGTTATTTTACAGATGAGGAAACTGAGCAAACAGGGTGAAGTGACCTGCCTAGGGTCACACAGTTAGTAAGTGTCTAGGGCTGGATTAGAACTTCGGTCCTCCTGACCTCAGGACCAGCATTCTATCCACTGTGTCACTTAACTGCCCCCAAGAATAAATAACATGGGGCAGCTAGGTGACGCAGTGAATAGACCACCAGACCTGGAGTCAGGAAGACCTGAGTACAAATCCGACCTCAGACACTTAACACTTACTAGCTGTGTGACTTTGGGCAAGTTAACCCCAATTGCCCTGCCTTCCCCCTGCAAAAAAAAAAAAAAAAGAATAAATAAAATGCATCACAGAACTTAAGAGCTAGAAGGAACCTTAAAATCATCTAGTCTAAATCCCCTTATGCCACAGATGAGGACATTGAAACCCAGAGAAACAAAATCACCTAAGGTCACCTGAATAAAAAGTCATAATGGGTGAAAAAAATAAGGCCATAAGAGACCAGACAAATCTAGACAAACCCCCTCTGGTGAGGGTAACTCCTTATCTCTCCTAGTGGAGCACTGGGGACCTGAAGTTTCAAGTAAACAAATGCTTTATTAAGCAGAAGTAAAAGTGAATGAGTTGCATTCCTTGGCCTTGTTTCTATCAGTTATCCCCAGATAAAAGTGGAATTTTTGTTGGGTCCAAGAATTCCTAAACCCAGTACCAGAGTGGCTCTAATTCGGAAGAGCCTAATCTGGGTTCAAAGTAGATGAAGGAACTGAGGCCCAGAGAGGGTGACTTACCCAAGGTTACACAGGTAGTAAGGAATAGACACAGGTCCCCAGAACCCAAATCCAATATACAATAATAGCTATCACATACACAGAACTTCACATTTCTGTTTTACTTGTAATCTCATTGGATCCTAACAACAACCCTGTGAAGTAGGGTTTATTATTATTTCCATTTTTCAAGTGAGGAAACTGAGGCAAACAGGTTAAGTGACTGCCCTAGGAACATACCTATTAATTACCTCAGCAGGATTTGAACCGAGGTTTTCTTGACTCTAACTCCAGTACTCTAGTCACTGTACAAGCTGAACCATGAAGCGGAAAAGTAAGAACTTGAAACCAATTTTCCGCACTCCCAAGGAGTCTGAGCCATTTACTTAGTATGTATTCCCTTTCACTGTTTTCTAGTTTCTTCTTATGTGTTTATCTCATTCATTCAGCTGAGCTGTTAGTGCCCCAAGTACAAGAACAGCATCCTTTCCTTCTCTTCTGTTCACAGGAGACAGAAACAACAAATCCTTGTCAGTCGATGAGTTCATTCTCCACCCGGTACCATCTGGACCTAGTAGAGAATTTGCAGACCCTCAGCAGAGACTCCATCCCCTACCATTTCTAGATCCAGGAGATTGATGTGTTTCTAGTAGCCAAACCCTATCCCCCTCCTCACCTTTGTACAACGAGTACCAGGTTGCTAACTTTCCCCTACAATGGATGAGGCAGATACTTTCCAGGTACCATTTTATTGACTTTAAATACATCAATGTCTATTTTATGTCTTTTATTATGGTTGTTAATAACAATAATTCCTCATTGCTTTTCACATTCAGGTTTTACAAAGGACATTCCCCACAACAATTCTGTGGGGTAGGGAGCACAAATGTTATTGTTCTCCATTTGACAGATGAGGAAACAGAGGTCTAGAAAAGGTAAGGGAATTATTCAAGGTCACACAGCTAGTAGGCATCCTCCTTTCATTCTAAATGCTTCCCTCCAAAATATACAATTTTGTGTTCATAGTACTTTTGCTCATGGAAGGAACTTTCCCCCAGTCAAATAAAACTAATTAGATAGCTGGAATTGTGATAATCATCCTTATACTATCCCCCTAGTTAAGTGATTGAACCCAAGTCAAATGACTTAGAGCATAGAGAGATTTCAGTATATTTAAGAATGATGCCTAGGACTTGAGGCAGACCTTAGAACTGGAAAGGCCCTGAGAGAATCCCTGGTGCAAATCCCACTCATCTGGTAAGTGAAAACACTAAGGACCAGAAAATGTGGACAGAATGCTGGGCCTGGAATCAGGAAGAGCAGAGTTCATTTCTGGCCTCAGACATTTACTAGCTGTGTGACTGAGCAAGCCATTTAAGCCCTGTCTCTCTCAGCTTCTTCATCTGTAAAACAGAGGTCATAAAAGTCACCTACCTCCCAGGGTTGCTGAGAAGTTCAAATCAGAAAGTATTTCGAGTCATTTAACACTATTCCTGGTACTAAGTAATGTTTACATGATAAATGTTTCCCTTCTTCCTTTGTGGCAGAACTGAGATTCAAACCCAGGTCCTCTGACTCTAAATGTAGTGCTTTTTCCAGAATACCATGATTTCTTTCTTTCTCCCTTATAATTTGAGTAACAAAACAGGTGGCTCCTATAAACTCCTAACTTGCCTGAATTGCAATATGTTTTCCTCTGTAACCAAGTGGCATCAAGACTGATGTCACCCTCTGATCTCATGGGGAAACATAAAGACAGGCCTAAAACCTGGATGTCCACTGGGTCATTCATTGAAAGTTATCCATCCCAGATGGAGTGTTTTGGGTTGCTAATATTCAAACAGGAAAGGAAATCACACTTTTCAAGAAATGTTTGGAACTAAATTCCCCTGGACATGACTAAACCTGGTCTGAACTCTGCAACCTCACTTTCTTGAGCAAGAATTCAAATTTTTTTTTTTTTTACTATGGGGAGGGAGGGGAAATCATTTGGTTCCAAAGTTTCCATGTATTAGATCTAGCCCTTGCTCTTATTGGGAACTGTACTAAACTTAGCATGAAACACAACCATGTTTATCTGTCATAAACTAGGTGCCACTTTCAAACACCTTGACCACCTCTTCATCACAATCTGTAGGCATCTGTCAAAATGTACTATATCTTATAAATATGTATAACACCAGTTCTCATATTTTGTGCTCGGAGAGAGTATCAATGCTACAATTAATTAGTCTAATTTGCATTACAGACTATACATAATTAATTTGTTCATTAAAAGCTTTCAACATTTCTTTGCAGAAAGTGCAAAAGATCATTGATGAGGTTTGAAGAAGCAATTAGTAATAAAATATGTCAATGCAAGAACTGTAAAATGGTAGCCCAACTTCCTGGAACAGCTCTAAGCAAAGAGGAACATAGCACTGGGGGGACTTTTGTTTCTCTCCTACCTTTTCCAAATTGGTCTTTTCATTTCAAGAAATTTCTTTTTTTTTTTTTCTTAGTTGAATCTATAGGAATAGTAACAAAACTTGCATAGTGGAAATACTACTAGAATTGGAGTCCTAAGATATGGCTCTGAATCCTTACTCTTCTAACTGGTTGTATGGCCTTGGGCAAGTCACGCCCCCCTGGGCTTCAATTTCTTCATTTTTAAAATGAAGGCAATAAACCAGATGTTCTTTCAGATTCTTTCTAGCCATATGATCACAAGACTACTTGTTCTATGACCTGAGACAAGTTATTAAATTTCTCTGGAACTTGATTTCTTCCTCTGCCTACTGAGGGGCTTAGACTTAGATGATCTCTGAGGTCCCTTCCAGTTCTGGATCCTGTCATCCTCTAAAGTGCTTATGAAAGGGTTTTGACCGATCACAACTTCTAGTCAATCTCCCCAACCAAGGTAGGTCAACATGGCTTCCTTCTGGGAAGAGCCTGGATGGAAGGGGTACTGATGAACCAGTCCAGATGAAATTCATAATGGGAATTTTAAAGTGGAAGGCTACATCTATATCTTGGTGGCATTGCTGCTACAGAAGGTTCCACATTCGTCCAGAAAACTCCTATCTTCCATTTGGTAGATTACCCTTTTAGGGAAATTTGACTTTATTTTCAAAAGAAGTAATTTTATTAAGAGTATGCCTTAACTTCCTCACCCTTACCATCCATTCTCTCTTCCTCTTGCCCTGATTTAATCTGAAGTTAGAAACAGATAAGGAGCAATGGCAGTAAATGTTTCTTAAATGGAACAGAAAAGTGCCTACTTTATACATGAGTCTATGCAAGATCTCAGGTGAAAATGCATATAATTATTTTAGCTCATACAATTTAGAACTTGGGTTCTAAATTTTCCCTGGTGGATGGACACCCCACTGAACAATTTTTCATATATAAAGTAGTGGAATACTATTATAGTGCCATAAGAAATGATGAAAGGAATGGAGGGAAACTTGTATGCAGAGTAAATGCAGAGTAAAGTGAGTAAAACCAGGGTAGAAATTTATAGAACAACAACATTGTAAAGATATAGAACTATGATCAAACCAAAAATTATGATGAAGCAAAATTCCAGGATGATGAATCCTGCTACTTAGCTCCTGACAGAGAGGTGATAGACTTGGGGGCAGAAAAAGAAATATAATTTTTAGGACATAGCCAATGTGGGTATTTTCTTTGCTTGATTACATATATTTGTTACAAGTGTTTTGTTTACAATAGATGGGGGAGGTTTGAAGAAGAGAAAACAGATTTTTCTTAATTAAAAAAAGACATTTTAAAAAGAAGTTTAGTCTTAGTTCCCCATTTTACAGATAAAGAAACTGAGGTCCAAAGAAGTTGACTACATTTTCATAAGTGGCAGTGTCAGGATTTTAATGTAGGACTTCTGGCTTGAAAACCATCACTTTTTCTACTGTGCTGCACTGATTCTTTCATAAAAGATCTGCTAGGTGGTGCAATACATAGATTGCCAGTCCTGGAATCAGGAAGACTCATCTTTCTGAGTTTAAATCTGACCTCAGATACTTACTAGGCTGTGTGACCTTGGGTAAGTCATTTAACCCAGTTTGCCTCAGTTTTCTCATCCATAAAATGAACTGGAGAAGGAAATGGCAAACCACTCCAGTATCTCTGCCAAGAAAACCCAAAATGGGGTCTCAAGGAGTTGGTCATGACTAAACCACAACTAAGTTTGCAAAACATTTTCCTCACAGTCATCCTGTGAGGTAGGTTATTCAGGAAGTATTTCCTCCCATTTTACAGACTATAAAACTGAGACTTAGAAGGATTAAACAATTTCTCCACAATCACATAGGTAAGAAATATTAGGGAACTCAAACCTGGGGGAGGAGGGGTGGAAATGGCCATTCAATGATAAGGAAGATACAATCCCTGCCCTTAGGGAACTTGCAGTCTAGAAGTGCAGAAAAAGCCTATGCACAAATTAAGTAGAGTGAAAGACTGAATATAAAAAAAAAAGTGCAAAGAAGAGTTCAGATAAAGTACAATGAGAAACATGAGAAAAAGATAACATGCTGCTCAGGACATCAGTGAAGGCTTCACAGAGAAGGTGGAATCTGACATTTCTTCTCTGACTAAAACAGTGCGAAGGGGAATATAGTGGAATAATGCCAGTAAGATAGGTTGTAGCCAGATTGTAGAGGGCCATGGAAGTATAAAGAATCAATACTTTATCCAGTAGGAAAAGGTGAACCACTGAAGGTTTCTGAGAAGAGGAGGGTCACAATCAACAGGGAACATTAAAAAGATGAGAGAACGGTGGTGCTAAGGGAATGACTAAAGGCAGGGAGACCAGTTAGGAGGCTAAATGAGGACAGTTCAAGGTGACAGAGGTCTGAGCTAGGCAGGTGGCAGATGAGGGAAGAGGAGGGGGAAGATGAAAGAGATATTTTGGAGATAGAATTGATAAGATGTGCCAATTGACTCCTTCCTCCTCCTTGACCCTGTATTCCCCACATTCAAAGATGACTAAAGTTTTAAGCATGGGTGTTTGGGTGCCATCAACAGATACAGGGAAGTTTGCAGGAAGATCAGCTTGAGGAATGAAGATGAGCTCATTCTCTATTTGATATGGTGGTGAAAGGACATTCGTGTGGAAGTATCAGGCAGGCTATTGAAAATTCAGCACCAGGGCTCAGGGGAGAGACTGGAGGTAGAGATATGGATTTGGAAGTCATCTGAATAAGGGTGATAATTAAAGAAATGGGAAGGAATGATATCCTTCCTTCTCCTTTTCTCTTCTCTCTGTCCCCTTCCTACTCCTTCCTTTCTCTTCTCTTCCTCCTATCCCCTCACCTTTACTTTTCTCTTCTCTCTTCACTTCTCCACCACTTTCACCCTTGGCAAAGCCCTGGAGAGTATCTATATTTTAATGAAGGCCAGCAAAAAAGTAAGAGGAGTGGACAAAGAGGCAGGAAGAAGAACATGAAAGTGTTATGTCACAAGGGTCAAGAAGAGGAAAATCAACAGTATCAAATGCTGCCGCAAAAAGACAAAGATGGAGTGTTGAAAATACACTGATGGATGGAATAATCTCACAGAAGAAATAGAAGGGGATAGGATTCTTATAGGTTCTCTTCACAGAAGAACAGAGGGAAGGATGAGAAAATGAGTAAAGACAGAAATTTAGACGAATGGGAAGAGGGTAGTAGAAGGAACCAATACTGGATCTTCTCAGGAAATAAAGGAAGTGACATCATCTAATGAGAGTATTAGTGGGTTCAAGAGGGAAAAGGGATTAAACCTGGTGGTTTGAGGAAAAAGTAGAGGATTTTAAATAGCCACTAAGGGAATGGGATAGGGATGCAATCATAGATTAATAAAGAATCTCTGTACAGCCATGAGAGACCAATTGAGGTTCCATATCATAAATCTATAGCTGACCTAGTCAGAAGTTTGAACCCTTATGAGTAAGAGCAGAGAAAGCTGAAACTGGAATCTGCCAAGTGTTAACAAGTTTTCATGGCAGAGGATCCAGTGACAAGGGATCCATAGATGAAGGAGAAAGCAATATTGAAAGAGTCAATTTAGTTATCATTGGATAGAAAAAGAAGTGGGTCTAAAACTTGGGGAAACATCTGATAAGAATAGAGAAGAATACAAGGTCTGAAGGTCACAATGAGAGGGAAAAAATGGTTTGGGAAGAATGAGGAGATGGAAGAAATTGGACGGGGAACTGGGATGGTTATATCTTAGTCCTACTCTCATTAAAAAAAATATTACTCCATCTCTAAAATCTAAATTCTGAAACTCTCCAAAGTATAAGAGGGAAGAAGTTTAAGAGGAATGAAGATGGAGGTCATAGAGTTGAAGATTTTAAGAAACAGAAGAGTCATATTTTTTCAGAGTGTGTCTGGAGAGATTATAATGGCAAAGTCATTAGGATCAGGAGAGTATATTACATGACTGTGGATAATAGCAATAGAGACTAGCATAGAATGGTTTAACAGTGTTAAAGGGGTGATATGGTGATCAGGATTGTTCACTCACTCCTATTTGCCCCTCACCCTACTACTGAGATTTTTGCCCAAATGTTCATTTTGTAAATGCTCCTTCTCCACCCTTCGATGTAGTATTCAAGCGTCTGTAATTCTCTTTATCTTTTTGTTAGCTATGAACCCCCAGCCAAAGTTACCGCTTTGGCAAAACACTTTAGTGTTAGATCTATCTATATACCTCACTGAAAATGTTTTCCCTGAATTGCTTCCTTTCAACTGGATTCTCAATATAGTACATCCTAGCAAGCAAAATGCTAGTGATTACTACTATTTATAAAGACAAAGTAAACATTTAAAACAAAGAAAACAAACTTCATCTGCAATTTGTGCGCAGAGGGAAAGTCTTCGTCCTGACATAAAGGAGCTCGGGGGCACAGGAGGAGAAGGAGATACAGAATTACAACAACCTGTAATAAGGGGGAGGACGTTTCAAGGCTTTTGTCCCAATGCACCTCGTGTCCTATCACCCCAAGCAGACTTGCTCCCACAGTTCTCACCTATTTCTTCAAAATGGGCATCTCTTCCTGTGCTTCTAATCTTTCAGCTATTCATGGTTTTCCCACCATTCATCCAACTTCATGCTTCTCCGATTAGCTGGGCAAGGAAACCCAAGTTCCTCTTTAAGTTTTCCCCCACTAGTGAACTGACTATCAAAAAGTCACCTCTAGTTATGGACTATCATTCTTTACCTTCTGTTTGTTTTCTTTTTGATTCACTCCAAGGACCAATTTGTACCTCATAAAGAGATCTTTTGCATTATTTGTCATTAGTTTAACACATTGTTGTTAGCCCTTTTTCTGGGATTAGGTCCTGAGTGGACCCATTAAGCAATCAACAGAGGAGATAAGGCTTTTAAATGTGTAAACAAAATTGGCTGTATCCTTCCATCCCCTTTTTAATTGGGTGAAGAAGAAAACAGTGTGATTAGCTAACCAAATAAGCTAATCATGCACCTGGGGGCTCTAAATAGTAAGAGAGCTTTTAGAAGTTGCTTGGTCAAGCAGTGGACCAATCCAGCAGTGAAGGACCAGTTTTTGTGGGATTTTTTTTTTCTTTTTGGAAGGGTAATTGGGGTCATAGGATCATTGATTTAAAGCCAGAAAGGATATATTAGAGGCAATTGAATCCAACCCTCTTCCTTTACAGTTGAGGAAACTGAGGCACACAGACAGTAAGTGCTTGCCCATGAACACACAGCTAGGGCTTTGAACCTAGGTGTTCCTGGCTCTAGGTTGGGCACTATCTATTAATCCACATATGGCGTCCCTTCCTATAGAACGCCCACTCCTACCTAGCATATAGTACAACATAAAAAACCATGAAATCATGGGATCCTAGAACTGAAAGGCACCTTAAAGATACATTCATTTAACTCTTTCATTTACAAATGAGAAATATAAGACCTGAGAAGTCTTAGGGTCCTGGATGTAGGGGTGGATGGGACTTTAACAGTCAAGTCCAACCTCTCATTTCAGACCGAAGCACAAGGCAGTTGTTTGTTTTGTCCAGTGTCACCCAGCTGGTGCCAGGTGATATATGATCCAAATCTTCCTTACTCCATGACTAACACTTTATGCATCCCTCCAAGCTTTCCCGGAGGGGAAAGGACTTGCCCAAGGTCACACAACAAGTTAGTTTCAGAACCTTAGCTTACCAAAAGTATTAGACAGGGACCTATCCATGGAAAGGTAATGTTACCTGGAACCAAGTCTGAACTTTTATGTGCTATAGACCTTCATATCATTCAGTAATCCACAGATTTGTAATTTATTTTGCAGCTTGAATTTTTTTGTATGCCTTAGTCAATGGTCTTGATAAGATGTTATGGTCAAAGAGACTAATCACCTTAAAACCAGCATTTCTATTATTCCTGTCTGAGTTTAGCTAGGTTAAATTCACATATGACATAGTCTTTGAGAGCCAGGTATACTTCCACACCACAATGAGGCACTGGAGGAGGACTTTAGTAATGAGTTTTGTTTTGTTTTTTGGAGGCAATCAGGGTTAAGTGATTTGCCCAAGGTCACACAGATAGTAAGTATCTGAGGTGGCATTTGAACTCATGTCCTCCTGACCACAGTCCAGTGCTCTATCCATTGCACCACCTAGCTGCCCCTTAGTAATGAACAAACCTATTTTTAATGCAAGCTAATAAATAGAAGTTAGAAAAAAGACTTACATATTTGAGATGTAGGTGGTCTACACAGGAGCACTAAAGGTCAAAACAGCCAAACAGGGAGAGGGAGTGAAGGTTGGAGTGTGTTGTAATTATCTGTTTGTGTCTTGGCCTCTACTAGACTGAAGACTACATGAAGTCAGAGTCTGTCTCATCTAACCTATATATTTTCTTCAGAATCTAGTATAGTACTCTGCACACAGTAGGCACTTACTAAATATTCAGTGAGTGAATGAATGAATGGTGTACCTAAGTACTTCAAGTGTTAATGTTGTTTTTCATCCTTAAAATGATATGCAGTCATAGAAAATGAAATAATTTTGTTTCCATGTAAAAGAGTAAGGATTTAGAAAGTGACTAGAGAAAGAGAGATGCAGAAGGACTGGGAGCTTTGCAAATCTTTACCTATCTGTCTGTCTGTCTGCCTGTATATCCATCCATCCATCCAGTCATCTGTCTATACATCTATCTGTCTGTCCATCTGTTTATCTATCTATACATCCATCCATCCAGTTACCTGTCTACCTGTCTGTCTAGCTATCCATTTGTCTGTCCGTCTGTCTGTCTATCTATCTATCTATCTATCTATCTATCTATCTATCTATCTATCTATCTATCTATCTATCTATCTATCTATCTACTGAAGAGAATCTTCCCAGCAGCACAAAGCAGCCCAGGCTAAATAATTTATAAGAAAACAAACCAAAACACCACAATGAAAGGCAGAGGAAGTGGCGATGAGGGGGAGCCTGGGTCTGGCCAAACAAAGTGTATGGCTGACATGAAAACTGAAACCATTTTCACCCACTTCCCAACAATCTCTAAATATAACAATCAGTGACAAACCACATCAGATTCCACAGTCCTGGAGTTTCATTGAGAAAGAATGCCTCAGACATTTATTATTTGGCGTGAAAAGCCCTATGGAGACTTGTGAGTAGACCTACCCTTTAGTCATCTAAAGCTTTCTTGTTTCATCTTCACAAAGAAGCAGCCAGGAAAATAACCTTTGTCTGCTTTTGTGTGGTGAAAGCAAAGATCTCCCCAAATACAAGGTTGTTTTTTTTGAACAAAATAGAAATAAGCAAGTGAGTTAGCTTAGAGTTGGGGGTGGCCCAGGGAAGGAGAGCTGAAGAGGTATTTTCAGTCTTGGTAACTTACTACAGAATTTCAAGGAAGAAACATTGCTGGGATATAAAAGGATGGGATTGAACTAAACCAGGGATTCTTAATTCTTTTTTTGTATCATAGACTCCTTTGGCCATCTAGTGAAACCTATGGACCTCTTCTCAGAATAATGGTTTTTAAAAAATGATAATTGAAGGAAATGCTAAGTTTCTGCTGAAGAATAATGAAAATAAAAATGTTTGTTTTTCATATTCAATTTCATGAACCCCAAGTTAAGAACCTCTGGACCAAATGATTTGTAAAGTCTCTTAATAATAACAATAGCTAGTATTTATATAGCACCTACTCACTGTGCTAAGAGTTTCATAATTATTATCTTATTTTGTCCTCACAACAACTCTAGAAAGGAGATACAATTATTTCCCCATTTATATAGTTTAGGAAACTGAGGCAAATGAAAGTTAAGTGACTTGCCCAAGGTCACATAGCTAGTCAATATCTAAGACTCAGATGCTGACTGTTTAATTCAGTTCTTTCTGACTCTATGTCCAGCACTCTAACCAGTGTGCCACCTAGCTCACTTCTAGCTCTGACATGCTATATAGTACTCAACTCATTTCAACAAATATATATTAGCAGATACTAAATCCTAGACTTTCTTCATAAGCTTTGGAAAACCTAGTTAAATGAAACCACAACTGTTCATTCCTCTTTCAATTTAAGAAAAAAAATCGCTGGGTCTATAGAAAAGCAATTGAGAGAATTAACCTATCAACACACACACACACACACACACACACACATTTATACAAATATAACCAAAACCTTCATTACAGAAAGAAGGAAATTTATAAGCAGATAGTCATAATTCATAAGTGGGCCTGTCAATATAATAAAAATGACAATATTACCCAAATTAATTTCTAGATTTGGTGTTATGCTAATGAAAATAGGGGACGAATTTATAGAACAATATAAAGTTCATTTAGAAGAACAAAAGATCTGGGGAAATGATGAGAAAAAGTATGGATGAAAGGACACAGAATTTTAAGAGAGGCATCAAAACTATTTGGAATTGGTTAAGAATCAAAAAAGTGGATCATTGAATGTATTAGATAAGCAAGAAACAGGAGACATAAAAACAGTAGCCTGATGCTTCATAAACCTAAAGACATCAATCACTGGGAGAGGCTTCTCTTTTTAATAAGAACTGCTAGGAAAATTAGAATGCAGTTTGACAAAAATTAAATTTGGAATAACATCTTGCTCCATATATTGCAAGAAACTCAAAATGTATATTAAGTTAAACAAAAAAAGTTATATTATTTTTTAATGAAAGAATAAAAGAAGTAACTTTCACAAAATATGACTGGGGAGAAGTCTTAACTAAACAAGAGAGAAAGGAAATCATAAAATACAGTAGAGATGATTCCACTTACATAAAATTTAAAAGGTTTGGGGGCAGCTAGGTGGCGCAGTGAATAGAGCACCAGCCCTGGAGTCAGGAGGACCTGGGTTCGGATCCAGCCTCAGACACTTAACACACACACACACACACACACACACACCTAGCCATGTGACCTTGGGCAAGTCACTTAACCCCAATTGCCCTCCCAAAAAAAGCAAAAAAAAAAAATTAAAAGGTTTTGAACAAATTAAAAATGAAGACAGAATAAGAAGAAATTATAGGGTGAGAAAAATATTTACATCAAATACTACTGATAAAACCTAGATATATAAGATATATGCAAAGTTGATAGAATATAAACAAGTGATCAAAAGATACGACAACTTCCAAAAGAATTGCATGGAAAATATTCTGTAAATCATAAAGAGTAAGGAGAAATGCAAATTAAAACAATTCTGATGCTTTACCTCACACTGAACAAACTAGAAAAGATGGAAAATTGGAAATAGCCAATATTGGAGGAACTTTGGGAAGAAAGGCACAATAATACACTGTTGGTGGAATTGTGAAAGTATTGGCAATTCTGTATAACAATTTTGAATTACACCAGAAAGGTGACTAAATTGTCCATACTCTTTGACCCAAGGATCCACTTTTTGGCACATGCCCCAAAGACATCAAAGATAAAAATAAAGGGCCCACATATACCAAAATATTTATGGCTGTACTCTTTATAGCAACAAAGAACTAGAAAGAAAGTGAGTTTCCATTGATTAGAGCAGCACTTCCTAAACTGTGGGTCACAACCTCATAGGGGGTCACGAAAAATTTGGCAACAGTAAAAGATTTCTGAACATGCAACAACCAACAAAATTAACTCATAATCAAGCACATAATGAATCCGAGGTGTTTCTGGCAGCGCTGGCCTGTGTTGCATTGGGCAGCTTCACTGTAGCCTTGGTTCTGAACACAAAGCATGCACACTTTGCACACAACACCAACAAATGCTACTAAAACAGGAAAAAGTTTAGGAAGCCCTGGACTGGAGAATGGCCAAAAAAGTAAAATTGTAATATATGAGTGTGATGGAATATATTGTGCAGTAAGAAATGATGACTATGAGGAGTTCAATGAATCATGGGAAGATTTATAGCCGCTGATGCAAAGTGAAACAATTGAAATTACAAGAATATCATATGCAACAAGTATAAAAATGTGAATTCAAAGATCATTAAAGAGAAGTCAAATTCTGAGTAACTGAACAATCGGTGGCTGTCCCTGGGAATAGGTAACAGAATATATGTTCTAAGGCCTTTCCAGCTTTGACATTTGATGTTCTAAGGAACATTTCATGTTTCTATTTTATATTCTCTTTCAGCTCTAATATTCTGTGCTCTAAATTTCAAGATAATTTTCAACTCTAGCATTCTCCACAATCTGAACCCCTTCCAGCTCAAAACTCCATGTTCAAAGGTCCCTATCAGCTCGCTGTTGCATGTTTTGAGATAGATAGCACTCTCAGATATAGAAGATAGGGCTCCCTCCATTTGCAGCTCCACAGCAAATGGTATTAGATGTGAACAAAGTCCCTACTTTTATCTCTAGGTTTTGTTCTTTTTTTCTTGTACCTGCTTCCTGAAACAAGGTATAAATGTTGAAGCTGTCCAAAAAGCCAGAAGTAGTCTGCTTCTCGACTTGGCACTTAAACAGATCTGGACAAGAGCTGCAGAAAGAAATGTCTCCATTCTGTAGCCTCTGTGTCCCAAGTGCACGAGTTTCTGGTTAAAGCCCATCTTCATTAAGAACTGTGCCAATCTAAGGGCATTCTCTTCTCCAGGCTTCAATGTCCCCACCTATAAAATGTGGGGGTTGGATTAGATCATCCCTGACATTCCCCTCCATCAATAAATGCTATAAACCTATGTCCTTCAATATAGAATTACAAATTGCCAAATACTGTAAAAACAGTCAGTCTCTAAGGTTAGTGACCATCAGTAATAGAGAAGGTGATAGACATGAAATCAAAGGACCTGGATTCCATAGTCTGAGCTCTGCCTCCAGTTCTCCCTGCAACTTTGAACAAGTCATTTCTTCTCTCATAGCCTCAGTTTCCCTATCTATAAAATAAGGAGGTAGGAGTAAATTTCAATGGTCTTTACCAGCTCTCTAATTCTCCCTGCTTTTTGCTGGTGCTCAGATTCCCAGCTAGGGGAACTTCAGGATGGGAGCAATGGGGGAGAGAGAAAGATGATTTCTTTGATTATTCCTTCCCATTGTCATGTTTGCAATAATGAAATATTTTTAATCTTGTCCTGTGTACCACCAGACTTCTTTCTTAATAGGTTCCAATTAAAATCCTTTTTAAATTACATTGATGTTAAAGACTTCTCCATCTTCAGATGATTTTTCCCCCTCTCAGCTCCAACCCTCTCAAAATTGCTTTGCAGTCCCCTTTCCTATTAAAAAATGGAAAATTGCACAATTCATTTAATTAGTCAAATTTGAATTGTATGTGACTACCACAGCCCAATGGTTGAATTTCACACACCATTTGAAAAGATATGGCAGAATGTCCTCATTGATTTGCTCCAACACTTGGCTTGTACTATTCAATTACAAAGGGGATTATTGGGCTTTCTGTGGGAAGAGTTTCTTCCAGGATGCTATTAATGTTTATTGATTTTTGCTTAAATGTATTCATGATGTGTACATTTTTGTAAATCTAATGTGCTGGTGTTTAAACAGAAATATTTCATTAAATGGTATCTCTTTTTAAATGAAATTTGCAAAATGGTTATTAATGGTGGGAAAAGCATTTGGAGCTTGGACTAGTTTTTATATGAGGGGGTCTATGGACCGTGCCCTTACTGAATAACGAAGTCAGCTCACAAGTAAGAATCCTGCAATCCAGCTCAACAAGTATTTCATAGGCTCTAAGGACTGAAGATTCAGACCTAGCAAAGGACTTTTGAGATCCTCATGTGTAAGACCCCCTCATTTTATAGTTAAGGAAACTGAGGTCTAGAGAGGTTGGTTAAGTGACTTTCTAAAGTCACAGAGGGAGTAAGCAACAGCTAGAATTTGAAGTCAGGTCTTACTTGTGGTTCCTTAGAATGACATTCTATCTCCCTCCTCCTTGCCTTTGCATAGGCTGACCCTCGGACCTGGAAGGTTCTCCCTCCTCATCTCTGCTTCTAGGAGCTCCTATCTCCCATCAAGGCTTAGCTCAAGCACCATATCTTACCAGGAGCCTTTCCTGATTTCCCCAGTTGTTAGTACCACATGGCACCCTAAATTACATGGTATTTATTTAAGAGAAAATGGCACTTGTTCAGAGTGCCTCTGACGGCTCCTCTCCCACTATGTGTGTACCAGTCCCATTACACTTCCAGTTCTCCTTATCTTGATTTTACTGATCTGGGGACATGCTGTTTCCCCCAGGCAATATCTATTAAGCACTCACTTTGTTTGAGGAACTATGCCAAGTACTGGGGGACAAATATAAGTAAAAAGAAGACAGTCCCTGTCCTTGTGAAGCTTATAGTCTAATTGGGAAGACAATACACATGAGGAAATTGAGAAGGGGTGAGGGGAGAGGAGGAAGAAGGTACTGAGGGATATGGGGAAAAGTCCAGAGAAGGGAAGCCTGGTGAGAAATAAGAGATGGCTGGCCTGGGCACCCTCCTTAAATGAGGATTTCTGGAAGAACTCCTCTGCCTTCTGATTGGAGGAAGGGTCCCCAGGGGCAGAGAGGGTACTTTTCAGGTGTGAATTTGTGAGTTCCAGTGCCAAAGGGATCTTCCAAGATGAAGACGTTCCTGGGGCATGATGGAGAAGTCCAGAGTGTAGCCTGGTCACACAACTAGTGAGTGTCTGAGACAGAATTTGAACTCAGTACTTCTTGACCTCACTCTAGGTCCCACACTCTATCAAATGCACAACCTAGGCAAGGTCCCTTCCAGGTACAAATTTTATGATCCTTTTATCCAACTTGGATTTGTTAGGGATAAGCTTGGAAGTATAGACAATATATTCCATTCTTTATCCTTCTTCACCTCTCTGCTGTCTTTGTCAATGGGGACCATGCTCCTCAGAGATACTTCTTCTCTGGGTTTTCACAGCAATGTTCTCTCTTGGTTCTTTTCCTATCCATCTCTCCTCTCCTTCTGAGTCTCCTTTGTTCGTTTATCATCCACATAACAGTGGGAGTTCCCCAGGTTGTATCCTGGATCCTCTTTTCCTACCACATTCTTTCTCGAAGACTTCATTGACTTCCACTGGTTTGTTTTTATCTCTATGTAGATGAATCACAGATCTAGTTTTCCAGCCCTGGTCTCACTCCAGAGAGCCAATACCACATCATCAACTGCTTATTGGACATTTCAAATTGAATGCACTGGAAACAACTCAAAGGCAGTATTTCCAAATAACATTCATTATCTCTCCCCTTTATTTCCCTGTTCTTGTTGAGGACACCACCACTCTTCCAGTCTCATTCTTTCATAACCTCACTCATACAAACTTTTACTCTTCACTCTTCCTCATCCAACAAATCCAATCAGTTGCCGTATCTTGCCATTTCTATCTCATCCATCCCCTTTTCTCTACTTACACAGGGCCCACTTTAGTTCTGACTCAATCACCTCTCACGTGGACTATTACTCTGGCTTCCTACTTGGTCTCCCAGCCTCAGGTCTCTCCCCATTCCAATCCATCTTCTGCAAAATTGCCAGAGACTTTCTATAAGGGCAGATCTGACCATATCGTTCGCCTAGTCAATAAACTCCAGTGGTTCCCCACTGCCCCATTGATAAACAACAAATACCTGTTTGACTTTTAAAACCCTTTACAACTTGGCCTCAACCTATCTTTCTAACTTTGTTATATTTTACTCCCTTTTTCATACTCTAAGATCCAGCCAAACTGGACTTTTCTGTTTCTACAAATAGCAATAATTGTGAATATTTCTACGGCACTTTAAGGTTTGCAAAGGATTTTAAATGTCAGCTTCTGCGATTCTCCCAACAATGCTGTGAGGTGGATGATATTATGTTGTCATGTGAGGAAACTGAGGCAAATAGAGGTTTGCCTAGGATGACATATCCAGGGAGTGTTCTTCATGAGAGGGGCTAGAGAGAAAATCATTCTCTAGGACAGGAATAACCCAGATCTCATAAAGGTGAGGAAGAAAAAAAGAGTGACAACAGCCCTGCCTGCCTATTCAGTGGCTCAACAGAGAGCCATCCACATGGCTATATTTATATATGTACATAGGATCAGCCCTTCCAATAGAATGTAAACTCCCTGAGAGCAGGATTTGCTTCATTGTTTAATGTTCGTATGCCTGGCACCTAGCACAATGCCTGGCAGACAGTAGACACATAATAAATGTTTATTGAGTAATTGATAAATTGATTGATTAAGCTTTAGACACGTTCAGAAGAGATCCCTATGGCTCAAGTAGTGTAGGAAATCTTCAAGGAAAAGTTGCTATTTGAAAGATGGGTAGGATTTGGAGAGAAAAGGGCTTAACTGTATCTTCGATGTGGCTATGCAAGTGGCTTGCTCATTTTCAAAGTCTCATTCTTCTCTTTCCTCACTGTTCCCCAGGGCAGCCACTTGTTTTGGTCTCTCCCTCTGGTGTTTGGATTCAGCAGCATAGTTTTTGTTATATCATAAGCTCCATGAGTCTGGAAAAGGACTGTACATTACTAAACTCTGTGTCTGCCTCAGCACTTCTCACAGGACTCTACACATAGGTAATAGACATTTACAAATTAGCATAGTCTTGGAGAGAAGGCTCTCAGGCTCTCAATGCCCATATCCTCTGCTTCTCTTCAGCCTATGACTAGGTCACTTGAGAAATTCCTTAATCATCTTCCTCCCTAGTAGCTGCCATCCCCTCTTACCCTGTCCTTCTAAAGAATTTGCCAAGAGCATCTCCTAGCATCTGGTCAAACTTGAGTAGCAAGAGCTATGGGGCCTGGAGCACACCAAATTATAGAGACATAATCACTTCCCTCACTGAACCATATTCCAAAATGGAATCACCCCTTAGAATAGTTCAGACTCCCTCCATCTCTTTTTTAAAATATTAATCTGATTTATTTTTTTGTTAAAATGCTCTGACATCATTCTATAAGTCCTTTTGGCTAAATAAAAGACCCTGCTCTCAAGCAATTTGATCTGTATTTTAGTCAATTGGAGAAAATGCACTTTAAAAAACAATTGTAAAACAAACTATTGAAAGGTCTTTGGGGGTATTCCAGACTCTGCAAGTGAATTCAGAATCTAATTTGTTAGGAACCCAAAGACAAGAGATTCTCACTGAATCTATGTATTTAGAAGAGACCTCAGAGGCTATCTAATCCAACTTATAAGTGAACTATAATGCTATCTGTAACATTCCCAACAAGTGGCTGTCTAATAGTCTTCACTCAAAGAACTCTAGAAAAAATAAATATCTCTATTGAGAGGGCATCATCCCATGAAACATCCTATTACACTTTTAGCCAGCTCTAATTGTTATAAAGTTGTTTTTTTTTATTTTTATCAAACCTTAACCTTCTTTTTTACAAGTTTTGTCCATAGCTCCTAATTCTGCCTTCTGGGACCAAGAAGGAAATGTTTGACTCCTCTTCCATATGATAACCTTTCAAATACTTGAAGGTGATTTCATTTCACCACTGGGTCTTCTTTTCTCCAAATTAAACAGCTCTGGTTCCTTCAACCATTCTTTATATAGCATAAATAAATGTTTTACCACTCTAGATGCTTTCCAATTTGTAGATTTCCTTACTGTGTGGTGAGTTGCTTAAGAGAGCCTCTGATGAGTTTTCCAATAAATTCTATGAGATTCAAAAAGTTATCCTTTATTTTCAAGCATTTGAGCAGCATCTGCCAATGAAATGTGGGCATGCCCGGTACTACCTTGCAGAAAGAAGAAAAAACTACCAAATGGTTTTTAGGGACTGGGGCTGTCTCAAAGACAGGAACACAGAAGAGATTCTTATTGGAGGAACATCGTTTTTATTAAAACAAGCTGATAGACCAGCTCTCCCTTCCTCTTCTCTCCTCTCCCCTCCTTCCCTTTTCTCTCCTCCCTCCTCTCTGTCTCTCTTTGTGTCTCTGTATATCTGTGTCTCTGTCTCTTTTGCATGTCTGTCTCCATCTTTCTCTGTCTCTGTTTATCTGCCTCTCTGTCTGTCTCTCTCTCCCCTCCTCTCTTTCACCCTCCCTCCATCATACACACTCTCTCTGTCTCTCCTGATTCTTACTTTAATTTTCCTTTGAACTTTTCTTCTGGAGTGCATCAAATTGAACCAGGGTTATAGATCTCTCCCTATCATCATCCTTCCCCCACCCACCCATCCAAAGGAGCAGAAATACAGGATAAGCTGTGTCACATGTACCCAAGCCCATGTAACCTGAAAGGAAAGTTCTTGGATTTTTTTTTAGTGTCTGACTAACCATCTCTGCCTCATTCCAAGATATGAGATGCTAGCAGCTGTAGCAGCAAGCACCCAGGCGTCCTCAGGGTTTGCTGCTACCACAGGTTCTTGGATCTGCTTTGTTAAAGGAAAGCAACTCAAAATGGGTTAACAAGCTTACTTTAATCAATCAGACATATATCGTTTACCTTGTTCAGGGGAAAAAGGTCAGCACCCCGAACTTCAAAGCATACAGGCAGAATTATCAAGACAGAAACAGATCACGTAAACAGATTTCCAAACTGTCCAACCATTACATAATGTAAGGGTTATGGGATTTAAAGATCTTCCATGCCCCATTGGACTTGCTGACGTAGCAGGAAGGGGCGGAGCAAGAGGAAGCGGAAGCCAAACTAGAGTTCCTGCGGTGGCTGGCGGTGGTGGCGACGGCGGCGGCAGCAGCAACAGAGGCAGCGGTAGCGCAAAGCCCTTTTTGAGTTAGCCAGAGTTTCTGCTAAGGACTCCTGCTGAGGACTGCCAGGGGCTGGAGCTGCTGGGAGCGCGCTTCCCGGACGCTGGGTGGTTGCTGTGAGTGGGGAGAGGAGGACCTTTGCCTGAGGTAGCCTGTTCTGTTTTAGAGGCTTGAAAATGTGGGTGCTTTCTACTTTATCTACCTGTGCCAATGTCATAACTACTCTGATGGCTTTCACTTTCTGGTTTTGGGACTCAGTCTTTTGGTATCTTAATAAATTTTCTAGTTTATTCCCCCATATGGCAAGCATGATGTATTTTGTGATGGATAGGCATTGTGAATATGGCATTGCTGATACAGCAGCTCAAGAGGTGATAGCAGACCTGAAACGAGTATTGTGTAGAAGCATGTGATGGAGGCAGATATTTCCCCCTAATTCTCTCTGCAAGCAATTCCCTGTCAATCATTTCTCTTTTTCTTTTGTAGTCTGAAGATCATTCTTCCTGCCAGAGAAATCAAGTATGATATAACACTTGAACAGCTATGCTTTTTTTGTGCTATATATTATTATCCCATCCAGTACAAGCTATGATCTTCATCTTTTTTCCATATATAGAAAGATATACCATCTTAGTATTCCACAGTAGCCTGAATTCATCCTACTCCTTAGGACACCTTACAGGTTTGTGCCACATTTTTGTACTTCCTCTCCTTTATCAGCCCTTGCTTTCATTTTTTTGTCTGTGTCTTTTAGAAATCGAAGTTGGTTATAGAGTTCCCTGTGTATCCACATTGGTGTTTTTAGATGATTCCCCCTTTTCCTCCTGATCAAAATTGTTTGTCTTTCTGTCTTCATAATTTCATTCTTGACAGGCTCCCATGCCTCTTGGACTGACTTCCTCTGCAAAATTTTAATTCATGCAACCCTATCTAACTTTTCAGTTAAACTTCTGAATTCTGTTCTCCAAAAATTTAAAGTACATAACAACTGTCCTCTTCTTACCCCCATTAAAGACAAACTGTGCTGCATCAATCAGCTGGGAATGTTGTAGAAGACGGCCAAAGCAAAAGATTATAAAGATCATAGCAGGCATTCATGAGTCCTGCAGTTTGCAAAAGGATGAAATTAAGATCAACCAGAAAAAGGCAGGAACATTGGGATAGAGAATCTTTTCTTGTTGCTCAGCAAGTCAGCCAGATTCTATCCTGCTTTGGATTCCGTTCAATATGATGCAATTCAACAAATAATTATTAAGAGCCTATGCGGGGTAGGTGCTGGGACTGTGGGAGAAAAGTTCTATGTAGAGAGGGGATTGATTAAACCAAAAAGGATCTATCTTCTAGTTGGGTGTTTTTTGTTTTAAGAAGGATTGAGGGAGGTTCCTTGGCACAGATTTTTTCCCCCTCTACCAGCATCTTTTTTACATTACTCCAGCACAAAAATCTGAACTGAGTGGCTTCTTTTCTCAGACTATTAAGAATGTATTCTTAAACTTAGTCTGGTTCCAAAACCAATTCTCTTATTTAGCAAGTTCATGAGAAAAGACTTAAGAGTCTAGCACTCAAGTTTCCCAGACTGTCTGCAGGCTGTACATACCAACACAAGGCAGACATATCCTCAGTCCTATCAGGAGATCTTGCCCTTTGCAGATGTACAGTAGTAAAGTACTTGCCTACATTCTTAGTGGTTTCATACTACTTAATAAGAAAGCACATCATAACTCACCCTTTTTTCTTCCTTACCTTTATGAGATCTGGGCTATTCCTATCCTAGAGAATTATTTTCTCTCTAGTCCCTCCCATGAAGAACACTCCCTGGTTGTGTCATCCTAGGCAAACCTCAATTTGCCTCAGTTTCCTCACCATTAACACGGGAAAATAATAGCACCCACCTCGCAACATTGTTGGGAGAATCAAAGAAGTTGACATTTTAAAACCCTTTGGAAACCTTAAAATGCTGCACAAATGCTAACAAGTATGACATCTTCTGTTTTCATATCATTTTAATTTCCAAATTATTTTTCTCTCTCTTCAGAAAGTCATTCTATGGGGTTGGGTGAGGTGAGGAACATAAATACCAACTCTATGGTAAAGACTGTGCTAAGCCCTTTACAAGTATCATCTCATTTGATTCTTACAGCAATCCTCTGAAGTAGATGCTGTTATTATCCCCATTTTACAACTGAGGAAATCGAGGCAGACAGTGGTTAAATAACTTGTCCAGAGCCACACAGCTAGTATTTGAAGTCAGATTTGAACTCAGGTCTTCCTGACTCTAGGACCAGTGTTCTATGTACTGTACCCCATAGCTGCCTCTTATAGCACAAAACAAACAAATAAATAATTAAAAAGAAAGAAGGGTAAAAGCAGTTCAGCAAAGTTAACCAACAAATCAATCTGACAGTATATGCAATGTTTCACATCCATGGTACCCCGCCTTTGCAAAAAAAAAAGAAAAAGAGGGTGATACATTTTAGCATCATTTCTATGGGACCATGCTTGGTCATTATAACTATGCAGAATGCAGTTTTGAATTTTTTTTCTTTCCCTTTAAATTGTTGTCATCTCTGTATGTGGTGCCTCACAGTTATATTTATTTCATTCTGCATCAAGTCATCTAAGTCTTCTCATACTTCTCTGAGTAATTCATATTGATTGTCTCTAATCCATTTGATTAATGCAATTTGTTTAGCTAGACTCCAATCAATTAGCTTACACTTTAAGAACTAGATTATTTCTGATCTCCAGTCCTCTTGATGAATACCTGGTCACTGGATTCAGATGGCTCTGGAGGAGAACGTGAGGTTGGTGACCTTGCATAGTCCTCCTTCACTCAAATTAAAGTCAACTGCAAGTTATGTCATCATTTTCCTGATGCCATGGTACTCTTCAAAAATGAAGAATACATAACCTGTGAGTAGACTGAGCTGTCTAAATGGGGACCCAGCTAGTTGGATAACTCAGCTTGTCTTCTCTCTCTCCCTCTCCTTCTTCTCTTTAAAGGAAGGTAAATTTTGATGGCCAGAAGCTGCTCACTTAATTTAGGGTTTACTGGTTAGATTTCTTTCTTCTTTCTTTCCTTCCTTCCTTCTTTTTCCCTTTCTTCCTCCCTCCTTCCTTCACTCCTTCGTTCCTTCCTTTCTTCCTTATTTCACAAATCCTTAAACCCAGTTCACTCTCAAGCCCAGAGATTGGACCACAATAGGTCCCTTCCCAAGCCTTACTTAATGGCTATATTTTGTGCCCTCCTGGCTTAAAGTGAATGTCAGTAGTAACTGTTTCTCTTTGGAACAGCAACCCTGAGGGTCTTCCTCTCCCATCTTGATTTTTTTCCCTTTTTTTCTTTTTCTAATTAAAGGGGTCATTCCTTGACTCACTTCTTTAAGAGGTCTATTCACTGAATGGGCATTACCTCACTCTAAATGAGTACCTGAAAAGGCCTTATCCTACAAGGGCCAGGGTCTCCCATTGCATCCTGGGTCATCTCCAGTCATCCTGATGAATATCTCATCATTAGATCCAGATGGCTCTGGAGGAGAAAGTGAGGCTGATGACCTTGCACAGCCCTCCCTCACTCAAATCAAAGTCAACTGCAAGTCATGTCATCATTTCCCTGATGCCATGGTCCTCTTTGAAAACGAAGGACAAATAAAGCAACAGGATTATTTCTAAGGTCCCTTTCAAATCTAACATCACAGGATCCTAAAACCTTAAGTATCATTATCCTCATTTTACCAATGAGGAGACTAAAACTGAAAGTGGTGACTTGTTTTGCCCAAAGTCATACAGCTTCTGAAGTGTGAGAATTGGAGCACAAACCTAGTCCTCTCATTGCAAATTCAGGGCTTTCTATACAAAACCATTTATGTTATTAATCTTGTTCATTTGTTTCAGTAGCATTAAACCAAATTTTGACTCAAGAAACATTAATTAATAGCAATCCTTCTGTTAAGGTAGTATCTAACAAGATAAAACTAAGATATCCACTGATTTATGGATAATTGGGTATATAGGGTTTTTTTTCCCCTCAAGTATGATTAACTTAATTATTGGTATTAATGGAGGGGAGCATTTGCATGGATAATTGAGAAAAGAAATCTAAAAGTATTTTCTGTTTGTATTTGTCTGGCAAAAATATCTAGATAATTCAAGTATCTCCATTTACATTCCTAATAGTGCTTGTCTTTGGCTAATGTTTAAATTGGTTGGCATTACCTAGGAATAGCTAGCTAGTGCAGTGGACAGAGTGTCAGGCCCGAAGTCAGAAAGACTCAAGTTCCTGAGTTCAAATCTGGCCCCAGATGCTTACTAGCTGTGTGACTGTAGGTAAGTCACTTAACCCTGTTTGCCTCAGTTTCCTCATCTATAAAATGAGATGGAGAAGGAAATGGCAAAGTATTTCAGTCTCTTTGCCCAGAAAACCCCAAATGGGGACACATGAAGAGTCTGATACAACTAAATGAGTCAACAGCAACAAAACCTCAGAAAAACTGATACTGGGTAAGGAGGGCAATTCCTGAGTGAAGCAAAATAAAACAAAATAAAAACAACTCTATCAAATATGGTGGGGGATGGGGTGGAGAGAAAACTTTTCTCAGGAATATGGCCAAAAGGATTTATTCAACATATGAGAAATATTCCTTGTCTCTCCATGCTCACCACAGTTTCTCCTGTTATGCCAAGGGGTTCTCTGGGCTGTTCCTGCCCATTCACTCAGATAAGAGTTTTGAAGGAACTGAGAAGGGAAGCTTTCTGGTAAAAGATTGAGGGGAAGCAGGGGTCAATACTTTACTGAATAGATGGGGTTGGAATCTGGGTGGTCAAACATTAGAAGAGCAGAGGATTAAGAGCTGGAAGGACCCTTAGAGATGTTCTGGTCCAACTGAGGCCCAGAGAGAGAAACTGAGTTTCCCATTACCTCCCATACCTTATAGAATATAAACTCTTTGAAGCCTTGTTCCACACAATGTCTTTTTATGCATCCCTGGTTCCTAACACAATCCCTCAAATAGAGTGGGAACTTTTAATAAATGCTTGTGGATTGACTTAATGATCCAAGGGAACTGATGAAAGAGAAGCTACCAGGAATGGAGCTAAGAAAATAATTGTGCAAACTGGGGTAAGATGCATAAGGAGAATTTTGGAAAAGGTCCAGGAAGGTTGTATAGAATGAGCACCCAGAATTCTAATCTCTCTGCCGTGGTGGCTTGTCTCCCCCAGATGTGGATGTTCTCTAGTTCAAGAAAACAGCAGGCTTCTCTTTTTTTTTCTTGGAGAGGCACTTGTGGCATCATAGACAATCCAGGAGTCAGGAAACCTCAGTGTGTATCCCAGTTCTAAAGCTTATAAGGTGGATGACCAGGGGGCAAATGACTTCACCTCTCTGATCTCTGTCCCTTTTTCTGTAAAATCATAAGAATACTCGTGCTATCTATTTGATGGGATTGTTGGGAAGAAGACACTGCAAATCAGTGGGCAGAGTGTAGGACTTGGTGTCAGGAAAACCTGAGTTCAAATCTAGCCTCAGACACTTGCTAGCTGTGTGACCCTGGGCAAGTCACAATGTCTGCCTCAGTTTCCTGATCTGGAAACAATTAAGATAATAATAGTACTTACCTCACAGGGTTGTTGTGAGGATCAAATGAGATATTTTTTAAGTTCTCCACAAACTTTAAAGTGCAAAACAAATGCTGGGTATAATTATTGCTGTTGTTCTTACTGTTATGCCTAATAAACGTGGAACCAAAGTTTTCTGTGCGTGGTACAATCAGCATTGTATTAAGCTCCTAAAAGCATACACTGACCTAGCATACCAGGTCAATCCTCTATGAATTGCTGTTCTATTTTTTTGAGCTGCCTAGAGCTAAGAAGTTTGTTGTTGTTGTTGAGTTTGTCAAGGAGAATCACTAAGATAACACCAAACTCAACATCTGTCTGACCCTCTCCATGCCTTAGAGGTACTTGGAACACGGAGGCAGGGGGCAGTCAGTCACATGCAGAACTTCTTTAGTGGCCAGTGGCCCTCAGACATGATCCCCAGTGACAGCACAGCCTGGGAGCAATTTATTGCTATTTTAACTATGGACTAAATGAGCCCTTTGTGGTTAGAGACAATGTAAAATACTCATCTCTCTTAAGAGTCTATCTCATCTTAAAGTTTAGGTTGGGGTAAGGGCAAGGAAGCAGTGAGGGTATTGGTCACGCATGGAGAGCCCAGTAATGAGTTATACCGCATTCAACAAGTCCTCTACAAGTAAAGCTTTCTTGGGGGGTGAAGGGGAGGGTCTTCTGATGTGGCAAGAAAAGAGGAAGGACCAGAAAAAGATAAATCTAACTAAAGTCCAAGGGAAATCTATTTCATTGCTACAACTAGAAATTCTGGGGCCCCTTTGATTACTCTCATTGTTTACATTAACAATAAAAAAGAAACCGGGGATATGCATAATGGGCATTGGATGTGGCATGTTAGCAATAATGGCTTTTGTGGGAGAAGTGGCACAAAAGAAATCAACCAGGACATGTAAGCCTGGAAAAGAAGATTGGCTTCTCCTACAATAAAAATGAGAGAGAGCAGAAGGACAGATTGCCTGCTGCTCCTGCACCCTCAAAATGCTAGAAGAAACAGAGGGAGCCTTCCAGCCCATGGTGCAGAGCCTTTAGGGAGGATTTGTACAAAGGCAGTGGAGAAAATCACCTAGGCCGATGACAGTGCAGACAGTTACAACCGCAGGGTAGCAGGAGCTCCACTGATGTAATAAGGGGTCTTGAAGTGGGACAAAACTGATAGATTGCCTTTGCCTACAAAGTGTTTTACTCCTATTATCTGATTAGGATGTGTGGCCTTAAGGCAGGTCCTTTCATCTCTGGGGTCCTCAGTTTCTTCATCTGTAAAAGTGAGGTGGTTGGACCAGATGACCTTTGAGGTCCTCTCCAGCTCTATTGATTGACTTTTTGTTCAGAGGAAATAGGATCATCACTTGACAAAGGAGGAAATTGAGTCTCAGAAAAGTTAAATGACTTAGTCATGATCAAAAGACAAGCAATAGGGATGGACCTTCTGATTCCAAGACTGGGTTCCCTTTTCCCAAAATGCCATGCTGCCTCTTATAAGCACTCACCCTTGGACGCATTATTTAAATCTCTCCCATTTTAATTTTCAAAATTGATGCAGATTATCTTGCAAATTATTATCCAGCAAAAATCTTGGGTTGAATTAGCAAAACCTCTCTGTAGGGAAAGACTACCCTCCCAGGCCTGCTTTTGGGTGAGTCCATAAAGATCTTTTTATTTCCTTGCTCCCCCACCCCCATACCTCTCAAAGGTTCTTTGGGCACCTACAAACTCCCTGCATCTTTTAGTATGCTCCTTTATGTCAGGGATAGATTTTACAAGTGAATCCCTGTCACTTTGCATCTGAGGTTTCCAAGGTAAATGATCTCACTTTGTGAAGGGAGTGATCTTTCAGAGAAATTCAGGGAATTACCTAACAGTGTAAGTGATCTGAAGAGTATCTTTACTCTGAATGAGTCCACAGGGCTTTGGAGAAATGGCTAAGAGACAGGAGAATAGCAGTCAAGGACCAGTGGCTGCTTTTAATCACAAGGGCCCCTTGCTAAGATGGTCCCAGCAGGTACACATGCTTCCCGCTGCTGCCCAATTAGAGTTCCACAATGTCCCAGGGAGGAGCCTGAGACAGTGGCTCAGCACGGCCTTGTTAGAATACTTAGTTGTGCTCTCTCTCTCTCTCTCTCTCTCTCTCTCTCTCTCTCTCTCTCTCTCATCATTCAGAACACAAGTCCTTTCTTAAAACTAATCCAGCCCACAGCAGAGCACATTGGAGAGGAGAATTCTAGTTGAATGAGGGAAAGTGGAGGAAGACTGGATCTGATGGTATAGAGATGCTAAGACCAAGCAACAAAATAGGTCACCCAGAAGATTCACATGTGTCCTGAACATCTGGTCTCAAAGTAGCCAGGAAATAGGTTGTTAGGTGCAAGACAGTATCAGGCCCCCAGGGCAGATGTTGTCTAATTCGAAGTGCAGAGGTCCCCTTTCCTTTAAGGGGAGGCAGCAAGGGACAGAGGAAAGAGCATGGACGCCAGAGTCCCTGGGTTGAAATCCCTCCTCTGATGCTTATGACCTTTGTGACCTCAGGCAAGTCACTGAGTGCTTGAAAGGGCAGCATGGCATTTCTGGACATCTGGGCCTCAGGCACCTCCATTGTAAAGTGAAGGGATTAAACTAGATGGACTAAGAGGTTCTTCCCAAAGCCAAATATATGATTCATCATTCAACTTCATAAGCTCCTAAAGCTGGAGGGAACCTCTGAGAAGCTATTATCTGAACCTCTCTCAATTGTGGTATGCTGGAGTCAGGAGACCTGGGTTCAAATTTGACTTCTGTCCCTCTCACTTTCTGTGACCTTGGGCAAGTCACTTCTCTGGCCTCAGTTTTCTCATTTGTACAATGAGAAATTAAACTAGATGACCTCTGATGTCCCTCGCAGCCCTAACCTATGAGCTTTTCCTCTCCTTTCAACCCCCAACTCCAGCCATAAGCAGTGATAACTCATTTTTTTTCCCTAAACATTTCTCTCACTATTAGAAGTATTTCTGTCCATCTTAAACCCAAGGTACCAAAGTGATTCCAGGGCAGTTGATGATCCTGATGCAAAAGCTGAGTAGGTAAGGGAGTCTAGGGGAATAATAGGAAAGCCTGACAATATGAGTGGCAGAGTTCTAAACCATTACATTAACAGTGTGTTTTGCCAAAATACTCATAAGATGGAAACAATAGAGGGCCTAAATAAAGGGGAGGAGAGGGAGACAGAATTCACAAACAACAAGGAGTAGAAAAGAACTTCTTAATAATCCAAAAATTGCATTCTGGATTTTAACAAAGGATTGTGTTTGCATTTAGTTACCCATGTCCCAATGGGAGAACTTTTGTTTGCCTCTCATTCAAGTGTTGTCTGAATTGGCTTTGTATAGAGACTGAGTCAGGCAATCCAGATGTTTGACATCAGGAACAAAATAGTTCAATGGATTAATTTTTTCTTTTGCTATTTGACCAGTTAATTTTCCCTGGCAAGGAAGGCCGTCAACTGACAATTTCATTTGACATAAAACCTTCCAAAATATTTGACTGATGATAATATTTCATATTTAGATAGTACTTTATGGCTAATAAAGCATCTTTCTCATAACAAACCTGTGAGATAGGTAGTGTGAATATCATTATGCCCATCTTACACATGAGAAAACTCCAAGTTTAAGTGATTTGTCCATGATCACACAGTTTGTATCTGAGGGTTGGTTTGTACCAGTGTCTTTTGACTCCAAATTCTGTATTCTATCCAACCATACCATATCATATCACACCTTGCTTTTTTCATTAGCTTGAACCACCTGGAAGTTTTTTGGCTTTTGGAGACTTCACCAACAATACTTCTAAATTGTAGAATCTATAAGTACAAGCCCTAAGAATCATTGCCTGAGAAGCAGTGTGGAATAGTGGATAGTATGCTGCACATAGAGTCCAGGGAATATATTTCCTTCCTCTTATACTCAAGAAATATTAGTGATCCTGAACCCCTGGCAGCCAATATACAAAGTTCTTTCTCCATCTTCATTTTGCCTCTCCCTCAGGCCTATCCATCTCAACTTCAACCCTATATCCTAAACATCCCCCGCCAATATCCTAAAACAGTCTGCCTCTTCTACTGTGCCCTCTAAAATGCCCACTCCATAATTAGCAAATTTCCTTTTATCTTAAACATTTTTTCTTAGCACTTATTACAACATCTTGCTCTCTTGATAATAACCAGTCATATCACAATTATTAATCACTTACTATGTGCTAAGCACTAGGAACATAAATACAAGTAGAAAGAAAGTTTCTGTCCTCAAGGAGCCTACATTCTAAGGGAAGAAAACAACACATAAAAGGAAGCTGAATGGGGGTGGGAGGAGAAAACA
Organism: Petaurus breviceps papuanus; assembly: GCF_028583685.1. Taxonomy (NCBI): domain Eukaryota; kingdom Metazoa; phylum Chordata; class Mammalia; order Diprotodontia; family Petauridae; genus Petaurus; species Petaurus breviceps. The sequence goes on along the minus strand of NW_027187360.1, from coordinate 11,990,812 downwards.
AAAGTACTCAGCTTGGAGGGGGAGGCATGGTGAAGGATGTCTGGAGTAGAGCCTGGAGATGATTGACACAGAGCTGGCCTGGATGTCCTCCTTAGACTGGGGTTCTAGGCAGAGCTATTCAATCAGAAGGACAGGCCCTGGAGCATTAGGGACTTTCAGCGCGTGAACTCCAGAGCTAGTTTAGGCAATTTCCCTCAACACCCTTCCTAGCACTAGTTAAATTTCCTCTCATTTCTCCTGCTTAGTAGTCATCGTGGTGGAGTTGGAAGAGTCTATGCTCACCATTGCCATTTTCAGACTCTTCATTGACTACCTCACTAAGCCATTTTCCCTCTTTTGATGTCACTATCCAGACTTATCACAAAAGGTAAAGACCCAAAGGGTTTTATCTATTAAATCTTAAGACATTTTCCTTCCTCCCTCAATATTCAGTGCCTACCTTATAATCTTTCTCTTCCCGCATCTCTAGCCCTCATTCTAGGGGACTTCAGCTTATTTACTGATACCTTTTCAAATACCTTAACTTCTCAGTTCCTCAATCTACTCAGTTCCTATGATCTACTCCTCCCTTCCACATCAGTTACACACAGAGATGGGCATGCCCTTGATCTTACCATTAGCCATATGCATTCTCCTTCTATGTTCACTCTGAAATTCCTTGATTTGGTCCAAATTCCATCATTTCCTCTGCCTTTGTAGCAGCAAGCACCATAGCATACCCAGGATGGATGCTAGGACAGGTTCTTTGATTTACTTTACTAAAGGGAAGCAACTTTAAAGGGGTCGACAATCTCACTTTAATTACACACACACACACACACACACACACACACACACACACACACATCATTCACTTAGTTCAGGGGAAAAGTCAGCACCCTGAAATTCAGAGAAAATACAAATTACAAGCAGAAAAAATACAGAGAAAATAACACAAATCAATAGATAGGGCTTCTAGCTGACTGATCAAAGCTATACACACAGTTACCAGAGAAAGCAGCACCAACAACTGGGTTTTCAAAGCTGGGGTGGGGCTCCTTAATGGCTACCCAGAGTCTCTCTGGTTACATCACTTGAACATTCTTCCCCTGAGTGAGCCCCAAAGCAAAATGCTAACATCAGAGTATATATATACTTCTTCAGGGTCAGAGGGCATCACAACCCTTGTGACCTACTGAGTAATTACAAAGTGACAAAAGGTGTGGGCCTTCCTGAAAAAGAAGCCTCTCCTAGTCAAGTTTATCTTGCTGGGCTCTAAGTGAAGCCTATTAACGGGCAGGGAAGATCTTCAACTCCCATTAACATTATATCCCTACAACCCCTAACTCTGTTTTCCCCCTTCACTCCTCACCATGACCAAATTCCTCTATGCCTCAGTTCTTTCCTGGTCTCACTTTCCTCCTTTCCCTACAGTGACACCCTGGTGAAACAATTCAACTCTACACTAGATTCCCTTGCACCCTTTTTTATTGACCATCATGTTGACAAGACCAAACCTAAATTACCCATCCATCCCTTCTTTCATGCCTATTAATGTGCTGCTACAGAACTGAGCTGAAGGAAATCATGAAACCACAATTACAGGGTCTGCTCAAAAGTATGTTATCAAATCTCGACTGGGCCCTTGCTGTAGCTAGCTAAATATTTTATACCTCCGGAATTGGTTCACCATTCCATAATAGCTCTTCTAAAACTTCTCTTCTCTCTCCAAGCCTCCCATGGAACCTCTCACTCCCATCCTTTCAATGGAGGACCCCACCTTAAAATTCACTGAAAAAAATTGAGATTTTGATGGGAGTTCCCTCTTCTTTTCTCTTCCTTACTTTATATCATTCAAACATCATCCTTTACTATTTCCCCCTTTACTCCAGGTCTCAGATGAAGAGGTAGTCTTTCTCTTGACCAAAGCCAACTCCTCTACATAAATCCTCGATCCCATCTTTTCCTAACTTCTCCAGCAAATTGTCTCCACTATCATCCCCACTTTCTCTCTTATCTTTAATCTCTCCCTATTTACTGGTTCCTTCCTTGCTTCCTACACATATGACCATAAAAAAAAAACCTTTCACAAGAAGCCTTTCCTCCCTTCTCTCTGAGACTGTGCCCAATTTATCCAGTACATATTTTGTTTGCACAATTATTATACCTTGTTTCCCTCATTATACTGTAAAGTCCTTGAGATCAGGGACTGTTTTTTTGCTTCTCTATAACCAGTGCTTAGCACAGGGTCTGATAAATGACTAGTTGACTGACTGACCCCCTTGATCTGACCATCCCTGCTACCTGCTGTCCTATATCTCTCCTCCCCTTCTCAGCTAAACTCTTTGAGAAAGCCAAATAAAATTGGTACCTTCACTTTATTTTTCTCTCACTTCTAAACCCTCTGCAATCTGACTTCCAACATCATTATTTGAATGAAACTACTTTCTTTAAAGTTACCAGTAATCTCCTAATTGTCAAATCTAAAGGCCTTTTCTCAATGCTGATAATCTTTGGCTTCTCTGTAGCATTTGCAGTATCAATTGGCCTCCTTTTGGACATCTTCTTGTCTCTAAGTTTTCTTGTTGAGCTCTCTCCTCATACTCTATGAATTTTACTGATCTCTCATTCTTGGACTTCTTTGCTAGTTCTCCATCCATGTCTTGCCTTCTAATTGCAGGTGTCCTCCAAAGCTCTCCTGGGTCTTATCTTTTTTTCTTCATGTTATCACACTTGATGATCTCATCAGCTCCCATGGATTCAGATATCGTCTTTACACAGATGATTCCAAGATTAATAGATCCAGTCCTAGTTTCTCTCCTGAGTATAACCAAACATCTTCTACTGACTCATGTATCTCCAACTAGATGAGACATGGGCATGTCTAACTCAACACATCCCAAGCAGAACTCATCAATCATCTTTCTCCCTTCCAAACTTCCCTATTACTGTTAAGGGTGCCACCATCCTCCTAGTCAAAACCCAGAGTAACAACCAAACACTCAGTGACTCCTTACTCTTAACTCAACTCATATATCTATTTAACAAATCTTATTATTTCTAATTTTACCACATATCTTGTACACATCCGCCTTTCACCACTAATATAGGTACAACCCTAGTTCAAGCCTATGTCACCTCTCACCCAGACTGCTTCAATACCCTTCTCTCAAAAGAAAAAAAGTTTTATTGCTCTCATTGTTTTTATATGACCTAAAATTTCCCTGTGTCCTTCTCCCTTCCCCCTCCCAAAGAACTATCCCTATAACAAATAATTTTTTCAACATCTTTCTTCTAATCTATTCTCCATTCAAATAGTAGAAAGCCTTAGAAAAATGCTTTGTTTCCTTTTCCTCCATACCACCATACCGCTGCTCAATAAGCTCTGATGTCTCATTGTCTCCAGGGCCAAATATAGCTGCTCGATAAGCTCTGATGTCTCATTGTCTCCAGGGCCAAATATAAAGTCATCTCTTTGGCATTTAAAGCTCTCATAATCTGGTATTTTCCTGCCTTTTCTTCATTAAAAAAAAAAAGTATTGATGTCATTTTTTAATATCTCCATAATTTACCCCCATATCCCTCCCTTCCTTTCTCAAAGGACCATTCCATATAACAAATAATAGTTTTATAAGACAAAAATGAGAGGAGGGGGGAAAATCAGCATAATCAATCTGTATTTGAAAAAGTCTGAAAATATGTACAAAGTACCACACTGATAGACTGCCCACTTAGTCTACAAAGGGGTGAGGTGTGGGTATCTTCACATATGTTTTCTTTTGAGCCATGGTTCTTCTTTATAATTTTGCAAATTCACTTTTGAATTTTTTTTGGTAGTTGTGCTTTTTGTTTTCATTGTTGTTGTTACTGTGTTTATTGTTTTTTTGGCTCTTCTTACTTCACTCTGCATTACTTCCATGTTGTGCTTCTATACTTCTTTGTATTCATCATATACATCATATATTACAGTACAGCAACATTCCATTACATGCATATGTTACAATTTGTCTATCACAAAAAAGTGCTGCTATCAATATTTTGTTATGTTAAGGGGCTTTCTTTTCAATGACTCCCTTGGACTATAAGTCTAGAAGCAGAATCTTTGGGCCAAAGGCTATTTTTGTCCCTTTATTTGCATAATTCCAAATTGTCTTCCAAAATGGTTGTACCAATTTACAATTCCACCAACAATGCATCAATGTGCCTATCTTTCCACAATCTCTCCAACATTAACTATTCTTAACTTTTGTTATCTTTGTCAATTTAGAGGATGCAAGATGTTGCAACCTCTAGGTTATATTGATTTGAATTTCTTTTTATTATTAGTGATTTAGAGCATTTTCATAGAAATTGTTAATAGCTTGCTTCTTTTGAGAACTGTTTTTCATATTTTTTTTAGTATTTCTCTATTGGAGGATATAATTTTTATATCTTATTCCCACTTATGCACTCTATGATTCCCGGTTTACTGGCTTACTGCTAATTCCTTGAACAACTGCTTCATCTCCTATCTCCCTACCTTTGCACTGGCTGACCCTCATACTTGGGATGAGCTACATAATCATTTCCACTTCCTAGTTTCCCTATCTTCCTTCAATATTCTGCTCAGATCTTGTCTTGTGCAGCATGCCTTTCTTGACTCCCTTCCCCCAGTTACTAATGCCTTCTTCTTTCAGACTACCTCAATCAATTCTGTATATACCCTCTATGTACCTAGTTATTTACATGTTGCATTCCCCATTACAATAAATCCCCCTTGAGAAATGGGATGTGTTGTTTTGTTTTGTTTTTTTTACCTTTCATTATATTCCCAGTGTTTATCACAGTACCTGGCATGTAGTAAGCCCTTAATAAATGCTTGTTGACTAACTGATTGACAGATTGCTGCTACAAAGAAAAAACTGAAACTGTTCCTAGCCTCAAGGAGTTACCTTCTACTACGAAAGATCTTCAAACCAGGCTTGACTCTCATGAAAGAGATTTGTGGTCAAATTAGCGTTTATCCAGACTCTGAAAGGGTCTTACAATCCAAAAGTGTTTTATCAAATTCCTAAAGCCTGTTATGCTGGGAAACTCCAGGAAAAGCTGGGCAGGAAAATATAGAGGAGCCAGACCTGTGAAACATATTTGGAGTGTCCAAGATGTTCCTAGAGAAAAGAAAAGAAGTTATGACATGTTTGAAAAATCTGCTTCTACCCTAATTGAATCACACTATAGGGTGATCTTAGAAACATTATTCTCTGGAGTGTTTCCACCAATGAAACCACCTTGGAAACACGACCCGTGCTGTGGCCTGCTAGAGACTAAACTTTCTCATAGCCAGGTAGAGCTTATGCCTTACTTGTGGCTCTGGGAGTCTTCCCTTTGCACCACAGGCATAAGGGAGCTTAAGCAATAGAATCTGCCTTGGCCTATCCATTTCCTTCCAAATAAAACACAGGGATTAACTAATGTGCTCTCTAGGAGAAAGTGCCAATGGAAATCTAAGGGGGTGTCATCTCTCTAGGGAAGAAGTATTTTGGCGTGATAAGTGGGAAAAAAGGCGTTTCCTCCTCCATTCTTCTGATGGCAGAAGAGGTATAATGGCTGCATTTGGCAATGTTGAGGGATCTTGCCAACCTTCCCCTCCAACACACACACACACACACACACACACACACACACACACACACACACATACACGCACACCCTGTTGATAGGGAAAGAGGAGGGAGGGCAAAGCAGCTGGGACAGCAGCCAAGAAGCCTCAGAGGGACAAGGATTGCAGCCATATAGTAAGTAGGTTGTTTCCCACTTTTCTTTGCTTCCTTGGTAATCCCCTTTACCTACAGCATAGCCTTTTAAAGGTTTAAATTGAGCAAGCCAAGCATCACTTTCCTCAGTTTCCCTTTCTATAAAATGTGGGTGGGGTGAGTGTTAGGACTGGATTACACCAGTGGTTCTTAATCTGTACTCTATGAACTTTTTTTTCCATTTTGATAATTGTATTTCAACATAATTTGTTTCTTTTATAATCTTCTGTATTTCATTTTATGAATTTAAAAGCATTTTCCTGAAAAGGGGTTCTTAGGGTTAGCCAGATGCCCAAAGAAATCCAAGACAGAAAAAAAAACCCAAAAAAACCCCCGCTGGAGCCCTGGTACAGATGATCTCTAAAGCTCTTTTGAGCCCAGAATCTAAGATACTACAGAAGCATCATTTGCATATCATTCATATGATAATTGACGCTCATTCGTATCTTTTCATTAAAGCAGAACTGCTAAGAGCCTATTGAGCTGAATTGAGTTTACTGGGCAACACTTTGTTCACCATTGTTACTGTTTGTACTTGAAGGTAATAAAGCTACATTTAAAAATCTATATCGTTAATGATTCAGACTTGTCCCTAAGAAGCCTGGCCGTCCCCCACAATTAGTCCAAATTAGGGAGGTCTGGCTATACCTATACACCAATATTCTTTATACAAACCCTTTTGTATCCTTCACTTAACATTCCCATCCACCTCTACTCTGCCAGTGACCAGCCATACCTCTTTGTGTCCCAATTAAATCAACCTTCAATAAGCTCCCATGTAGAATCATGTAGATGTTTTCTTGTAGAAAAACAAAACAAAATGAAATAAGTAGCCCTGACAAGGAAGAAAATGCCTTGAAAAAGAAATACGATGTTAGCTTAGCTCTCCAAGGGTTTGGACACTTTCTGGTCTTCATCTATACCAATTATTCACATTTTCTGCCCTGTAATCAATCTATAATCCAATCTCAAAGGTAAATTTGGCCTACATTTGAATTTTTACAAGTTGTGGGGCTCACCTCTCCAGTTGCAGTGATGCTCCCCAGGGTTCCTTTAAAAAGCTAATCCATTCACTTTAATTACATTTTTGGCTCAAGCTACTGTCCCTCCTATAGCTTCCCAAGAATGTTTCCAGCCATAAAAAACCATTATCTGCCACAATTATAAGTTAACCACAGCATGGCCTAGGGGCACACATGTGAGGTGAAGGGTGGCACCACAATTCAGGGCAGGATTTATTACTTTGGGCTGAGATGGGGGAGAGAGATTGTCAATCTGATCACAAGGTCTCCTACAGGGTCCCACACAACCAATTCAGTCAGAGCAGGCTACATAGATACTCTTTTGGAAAATAGGGTTTGTTATAAGTAATTTATTTAGCTACAAGTGAAAAGAGAGCCACAATTTGCAAGGAAGCTATTCTTTGCCAGCTGTGGTCAGACAGGATAGGAACTCCTACAATCTAAGTCACTAGAACTTGCTTTTCTATCAGGTAATAAATAATAACCCTGCTCCAGACACCATGCTCAACTCTTACCTGTATCTTCTTTCTCCTGTTCCATTGGTTGTGTCTCCACAGTCCAACGATTCAGCCAGGAATGGTGCCAAGTTCTCTTTAGGTCCGTGTCCCAGTGGACACCCTGCACCTGCTCTTGGTGTCCCAACCGTTCAATCGATCAAATAGGCAGTCAACCCACAATCATTTCTTTAGTGTCCATGATGATGCACCAAGTACTGTATCAGTCACTAGGAACTATAAAACAAAAATAAGATAATTCCTACAGGCAGGGAATTTAATTTCCATCAGCATAGATGACACAGTCAAAGGGCCCCACTTGAGGACCTAGAGGGCCACAGGTGACCTCCAGTTTCTCCACCCTTGGCATAGACAATAATGTACATATGTAATCATCTAGTACCTATGGAGATGAGCTGGCTGAGCACTTAGTCTTTTTATATTCCCTCTTTTTCTTTCCAGACTATTAGACCTTTTTCATTCCACTGAGTGACCTAACAATAAATATAAATATCACTTCTTCTGCCCCTTGTTCAGAAGCAGTAGATCATTTTAAGGGACCTTAAGTCTAAGATTCAAATAATCTTAACTCTAGCTATAACAATAGCTTTTTCTTTAACCTAAGGGAGAATTGATCCCAATCTCTCTGCTTTTCTCACATTCTCTCTCTCTCTCTCTCTCTCTCTCTCTCTCTCTCTCTCTCTCTCTCTCTCTCTCCCCCCCTTCCCTCCCTCTCTTTGCTACTTCAGGAACTTGTAAATAAAGGTTATTAATAAAAACCATAACCTAAAGATCATCTTATATCACAACTCTTGGAGCCTCTTGATACAACACTAGGGTTTTGGACAGAGATGTAAATCTCTGACTTGATTAAATTCTGTATATTTCCAGGTAGTCACTGGCATATTCCATTTTCTACTTGACCTTCCCCAGCCCAGGATAAATATACAGACATGCAGCAGAAAGTAGTTATAATCAATCATAGACCTTTTTATGAAATAAAGTTAGGAATTAGATAAGGAAGGAAGGAAGGAAGGAAGGAAGGAAGGAAGGAAGGAAGGAAG
>NW_027187360.1:11960043-11982451 GCF_028583685.1 Petaurus breviceps papuanus | reverse complement strand
GAAGGAAGGGAGGAAGGGAGGGAGGGAGGGAGGAAGGGAGGAAGGGAGGAAGGAAGGATGGATTTATTAAGTACCTATTGTGTGCCAGATACTGTGCTAAGCACTTTGCAAATATTAGAACTAGCTAAAAACAAGCAAACAAATCCCAAATCATATAGATGCTTTTTTTTTTTTTAAAGCAATCGGGGTTAAGTAACTTGCTCAAGGTTACACGGCCAGTTATTTCTGGATGTGGTGCTGAGTATCTGAGCCCAGATTTGATTCAGGTCATCCCCACACTGGAGCCGGTGCTCTTACTCACTGAGCCACCTGGCCACCCCTGAGCAATTGAGGCTAAGTAACTTGCTCAAGGTTACACAGCCAGGTGTTTCTGGGTGGGTGCTAAGTGTCTGAGCCCAGATTCGATCTCCAGGTCTTCTCAACACTGGAGCCAGTGCTCTTACTCACTGTGCTACCTGGCCGCCCCTGATGCTCTTGCTAGCATCAGGCACTGAGGAAAGAAAGTTGGGAAAGTAAAAATTGTATAAGCTGTTCTGTAGCTCATAAAGAGGAGAAATACAACCTTAGGCAACTTTAGTGCAAGTTCTTTGTTCTGTTGAGTGGAAACCTGCCCTGAAACCAGCTTGCTGCACTTAGTCCCTAGGCCTGGACTTGCACTGCAGTCCTATAAGGGAATCAGTGATCATCAAGTTACTGCTGTTCCCAATCTAAGATGCTTACCTTATGCCTCTGTTTCTACCTCTCTTCTCTAGCATACTGGTTAAAAATTCTCCCTATGAATGAAACCCTCCCTCCTCTTCCCACCCCCACCAGTCCCTACCCAAAATTCAAGAGTCTCCATCTTTCTTAGGGAAGGAAGAATATTCTCTTTCTAGTGCTATAAAATCCCAGCATTTTCAGTTAGAATTTTCTTTTCCTCTATTCATGGGGAGAGTCCCAAATACAATTACATAAGTACATACCAAATAAATACAAAGTAATTTTGTCAGGAAGAAGACTGGTGGAATGAGGAGAAGCTTCATGTACAAGATAGTACTTAAGTTCAGTTTTAAAGAAAACCAGAAATTCTGAGAGATGGAGGTGAGGAGAAAAGGTGTATTTTTCAAGTATCAGGGTTACCTGGTGCAATGATAGGCAATGGGGAACCATTGGATGTTACTGAGTGAAAGTCACATCTACAATTTAGGAAAATCACCTTCGTCAAGGTGATGAGGTTTGAACTGCAGTAGTGGCTGTATGAGTAGAAAGAAGTAGAAGGATGTGAAAATTGCTATGGAGGCAAAAATAACAAGATTTGGTGACTGAATTTATGTGTAAGGTGAAGGAGCATGAAGAATTAAAGATAACATCAAGATTTAAAGATAGTGGTGCTTTCACCAGGATAGCACAACTTTTAACATGTGGATGTGACTGTGTGTGGTTTCTCAAAGGTTATGCCAACTGAGCTCAAGGTCTTATAGCTTTTGGCATGTTGGAAAGGCTTCAGGTGTGGTTCTAGTAACAGATGAAGAGACTTATTTTCCCAGGACCAACCTAGCTAATCATGGAGAGACATATCACCAGCAGGTTGACCAACTGGTGACAAGATTTTCTGGCCATGACAACCCATGTAATAAAGAAAAACCAAATATGGCCTTTGGTTCTCTGAGGCCCCTTTCTACTTCTGCAGTGGCAGCGGCAGAGGAGCAGAGAGATGGGCAGAGGGTGCTAAGAATTACATGGTTTTTAGACCTTCATACATTTTCCATTGGACTATTGCTACTCTAATTGTGAGGCCCTTGTCCAGCTGCCAATGACTGCATATATTTGGAGGAGCTGAATCAGATCAGTATTGATATTCTTGCTATAAACAAAACCAGAAGAAGGAAGATGTGTAGTTATTTCAGAAGATACCTAATAAATATTCCTTGAATAGATAAAGGAGTATTTAAACTGTTTTATTATATATCTAAAAATGGGGGATCCCTGGATCTCCCAAGGAGTACATGGATAGGTTTTAGGGGTCTGTAAATTTGGATAGGAAAAAAAATACATTTATTTTCACTAACTGAAATTTAACCTTTCCTTCAATTATTCAAAAAACATTATCATGAGGAAAACATAGGCTTCTTCAGACTGTCCAAAGGGGTCTACAACACACACAAAAAAGTTAAGAACTTCTGGTCTAAAGGCACCAAGAAAGATTATGTCAAGAAATATTTGGTCCTCATGTATGGCAGTATTATGGAGAGGGACAAGGGTAGGAACAAGGTTTGTAATGTTAATGGCATAGGGAATGCTCAGGTGAGGAAATTGTCTCCTCTACTGATAAATATTTGCAAAAAGACTAACATGATATGAACTGTTAGTTTTCAGAAGGAGAAATCAAAGTTATCAATAGCTATATAAAAATTGTACTATATCACTAATAATTAGCAAAATGCAAATCAAAACAACCCTGAAGTACCATCTCACAACCATTGCCTAAGATGATTTAAAAGGAAAATGAGAAATAGTGGAGATGTGGGAAAATAGGCTTACCAATGCACTCTGGTGGAGCTATAAACTACTCCAACCATTCTGGGAAGCAATTTGAAAGTATGCTCAAAAAATTATTAAACTATACATATCCTTTGACCCAGAAAAATAGCTACTAGGTTTATAGCCCCAAAGAAATAAAAGAAAGAGGAAAAGGACTCATGTCTACAGAAATATTTATAGCAGCTCTTTTTGTGGTGTCAAAGAGTTGGAAACTGAAGGAGTATCCATCAATGGCTGGACATGTTATATAGCATATGAATGTGATGAAATATTATTGTACTGTAAGAAATGATGAACTTGATGGCCTCAGAAAAACTTGGGAAGACCTATATAAACTGATGCAAAGTGAAATGAGCAGAACTAAAAGAACAATTAATACAATAACAACAATATTGTAAAGAAAATCAACTTTGAAAGAACTCTAATCAACACAATGACCCACCACACTTCCAAAGGACTCAAGATGAAATACGCTAACTTCCTCCATATAGAGAACTAATAGATTTAGAGCACAGATGGAGGCATATGTTTTGTTTCTTTCTTTTTCTTTTTAACACAGCTAATATAGAAATTTGTTTTACATTACTTTTCATATTTGCAATAGGTTTATTTTTCATGCCTTGGGAGAGGGAGAAGGAAAGAATTTAGAACTTAAAAAAAAATTTAAAAACCTCTGTGCTTTAAAAAAAAAAAGGATCAATATGAAAATAGTTACAGCTTACATACCAACACTGGTTGCTGAATACAAAGTGATACAGAAATTTTATAAAGAATGTGTTATGACCCTGAAAATTAAATCAACACATACTTTGATCCTTGGTGATTTCAAGGCAAAAAAAAGAAAAGGTAAATGTGGGAAGAAATCTGTGGGAAAATACAGTTCAGGAGAAAGAAATAAGAGCCCAAAGATTTGCTGATTGTGCACATGCCTCATGCCTCTATATCATGCACACTTTTTTTCAGAAAAAGAAATGGTAACCAGTGTTGATTCTGGTGAGCACCAAATAACACCAATTTCAAAAGTGAAGACCATATTGGAACATATAGGGAAAGACTCATAATTCATGTGGGAATTATCCCTGAATCTGCTGTTTGTGTACAGTCAAATGATTGACTCATCAGAATGAAGATAAGACTATGTAAAAACATAAAGAATAATAATGAGAAAAAGATATGGCATACAATGTAGGATTTTTATTGAATATTCATATTTCATATAAGGAAAGAAAACAATTTTTGTTAGTTGAAAAAGATATGGCATACAATTAAAATAATTTAATCTTGAATTATTTAAATTTTATTGAAAGTAAAAAATAAGAAATAGAGATTGGAAATGGAAACACTCATTAGGTTAATTCCATTCACAAGTGTAACCAATCTAGATTAATTATAATTATATGTGAGTGCCTTCCCTCTCTGTTAATTATTTCTAATTTATCCTTTGTATGTATATATAAAATATGTGAATATTATATAAATATAATATAAATCCTGTTTGTACATAGTTGATTAAATGTTGTCTCCTCCCATTACACTGAACTCCTTTGGAGCAGAGATTTACTTTTTCTTTCTTTGTATTTCCAGTGCTTATAGAAGGTGTATAATAAATGTTTATTGACTGACTGACTAATTGCCATGACAAGGAAATTAAAATAGCCCCTCAAAATGTCTTCTGTCTTTTATGCAGCAACCAAACATCTGACTTACTTGCCAAATAGATATGGCTACAAAGGCAACACTGAATTAGAATATAAGTTTATCTGCAAAATCTTATGAAGGATGATTATGAGGTATGTCATCTCACAAAGCAGAGAGAAGAATGGAAGCTAAAACCAGGTTAAAGAAAGTTTTTCAGGGCAGCTAGGTGGAGCAGTGAATAGAGCACTGACCCTGGAGTCAGGAGGACCTGAGTTCAAATTGGGACTCAAAAACTTAACTTACTAGCTGTGTGACCTTGGGCAAGTCACCTAATCTCAGTTGCCCTGTCCTCCCCCTCCAAAAAGACAAAAAAAAAAAAATGAAAGCTTTTCAAGATAGCCAACTAAGCATAAATCATCACAAGGGCATTAAAGGATGAACATGGAAGGAGGACTGCAATCAAAAGAAAAACATTTACAGAAATCATTTCAACAACCTTCCCCTCCCCCCTCAAAGAGAGTGAAACTGTCACACTTGACTTCTAATACCAGAGTTCCTGAGGTACTTCCAGAAAAGGCAGAATCAACACTAAAGTGAAAAAAGATGGGAAATACAGTTAGACTGGATCAAGCATGTAGAAAGGAAATCCATGCCAGGAATGAATCAATTGTGAGGGCAAGGAGGGCCCAATATACCAAGGTATCTGAAGGACAGGAAAATATGATAGATATGGAAAAAGTCTTGGATCTTTTTTAATCGCTTATCGCCACCCACCCAACAAATGTCTGAGAGAGTGTCAATAACTACCAAAAAATAAGGCTACTTTTCTATACAAAATCTTTATGAGAGCCATCTACACACAAATTGAAAGTCTTCAATGAGGATTTTAGTAGTGAATAAGCAGGTTTTTGCAAGATATATTGAACAATGAACTATATCTTTATGATCTCACAGTTAATTGGAAGATGTAGAAAATACAAGATCCCATTTTACGTACTACCTGCTGATTATGAAAAGGCCTTTGAACAAAAGAGTCTTATAGGTTCTTTTATGGCAAAATGCCTCCTTTACATATATCAAGATAATTCAGGATTCTTTGGAAGATATAACAACCAGGAACAACCCAGTTCAATGACCCTCTGTTGATAAACACCAGGCAAGGCATTAAAACAAGGAGACACCAGAGGTATTCAATATTGTGTTGGAGGAGATCCAGCACAGAGTCCAGGTTGAGGAGGAATTCCCTGTGGATGGTGAAGTCCTTCAGATATACCTGTTTGCTGATAATATGGTACTGATCCCATCAAGCCCAAATATATTGTAGACCTGTCCATCCACACAGAAAAGACCATATGGATGGAGAATGTTTGTTGTCCAGATTTCAACATGTGTTTGTATGGGCACCATATTGAGCATGTCCAACATTATGTATATATGGGGCAGACAGTACAAATGGATCAGCTGGGCCCAGAGTTGAAAAGGAGGAGAATGAACTGAATTGCTTTCAGGAAATCATATCATTCTTTTGCTGACCTCAAATGCCAAATGAAAACAAAAGCTTCTATTTTTAAAACTAACATTTCATCAATATTGTGATTGAGATGTGGAACACCACTGTCTCCATCAAATAAAAGATGATTATTACAGAAAGGGCAATGGAGGGGGAAGTGGAGCAGGGTGTATGGTGAGTGTGAACAGGTTGTAGCATAAGAACAGAAATAAAGGATGTCATTAAGAAATTATATAGCAGGGAAGAGAAGATGGGCTGAAAATGTGACAAGAGTGAGAGATGAGAGATGGACAATAGCCAGACTTCACTACTATTCTCACAAAGTTGGGGGAAAGTGAGCAAGGCTTCCAGCATGTTGGGTGGAACTCTATGTCAAACTTTTAGGAAGACGTAGACAAGTGTTACACAAGAAAGGCAGGAATCAATGGGTCAAAATCACTTGAAGGAACTCCTGAATTGAGGAGATCATAGATCCATTTGAGTATATTTGCACGTGGTTTCTGCTGATAGACTGTAAGCTGACTGAGGGTAGAGAATGCCCTGTTTTTGTCTCTGACTCTTCAGCATCTAGCATAGAATCTGGGCCATAGGAGGTGCTTCATAAATGCACACTGGTTGACAATATTTGATTGACTGATGACTGAACATACGCTGGGTAAATTTCAAAGAGATCAAGACACTGGGATGTTTCCAGAGGAAATGAGTCATTATTGATCTACAGCTATCCATGAGTCACTCCCCTTCTCCCCTCCAACCCACCAAAAGCACACAGGAGACACTATGAAAAAGCTTAATTTCCCTTTAAGGTAGTTTTTGTTGCTCAGATATGTCCAGTTCTACAGGATCTACTTGACTTTGTCCATGGGGTTTTCTTAGCAGAGATACTAGAGTAGTTTGTCATTTTCTTCTCCAGTGTATCCCCATTTTACAGATGAGGAACTGGGGCAAATAGGGGTTAAGTGACTTGCCCAGGGTCATACTAGTAAGTGTCTAAGGCCTGATTTGAGCTTAGATCTTCCTAACGCCAAACCCAGTGCTCTAGCCATTGGTACCACCTAGCTGCCCTTCTTTAAAGGGTCACTACCCTAAATAAAGTCAATCAAATCAATAAACACTTATTAACCTGCTCTTCCTTCTGCTTGTTGCTAGGTCTCAAAGATATATATAACAAAGGCCCTGCTCCTGAAGTTGCTAATAATCCAATGAAAGGAAGAAAAAGTATACAATAGTGTGAGGGAAAATGAGATAAGTGCAAACAATAGATCCAGGGAAAATGATGTGTAAAGTCTACAGAGAGAAGCATCACTTTTGAAAAGTGGATTTGGGGTGGGTGGCTGAGGGACAGATCTGGGAAAGACGCCATTATCTTGAGGGGTAACTGTGAGCCGTTGAGTTATTTTCTTATGAAAATAAGATTGAAATGCAATAGAAACTGGACTTTGAAATGCAGGAGGAAATAGTCCTCTGATTTGGAGTCAGATGACCTGGCTTTGAATCCCTGCTTGGTCACTTTACTACTTATTCCCTGGCTTGGGTCAGTTGATTCACCTTTCTGAGTTTCAGGTTTCTCATCTGTAAAATGAGGGCATATTGGTCCAGATAAGCTACTGGGTCTCTTCTTGTTGTGAATCTATAACCCCAAGACATGGAATACTTGATATTTACAAGGCCCCAACATGGTCTGCTAAGAAAAGAGGATAAGAGAAACAATCCTTAAGGAAGCCAAACTACCACTGATGGTCCTATCAAAGTGAAAAGAATGTTGCCTTTCCCATGATGCAAACATTGGGAAATGGCCAGCCTCTTCAACTGTTAGGTTGTTATGGGCAGAGAATGCCTTGAGAAATCGTATTTCTGTCCTCAGCACCTCACATGGCACCTGGCACACAGTAGGCACTTAATATGTATTTGTTGATTGATTAATTCCATCACTCCCACCACCCCAGCCTGGTTCACATGGGTGGGGTTTTGGAAGGGAATCTTATTTTGTAGGAACTTGTCACAGAGGTTGAAGGAGGGGAGGGGGAGCCAGTAATAACTTGCCTTGCTTTGAAAGGTGAACTATTCAGTCTCTCTTAGTCATGGCTCCAGGTATGAAAAGACTACAGCTTCTAGGGAGGAGAAGAGAATACTGGGGGAAATGTTGTCTTTCTTCCAAGCTGGCCTTTGGGCTTCTCTTCTCTGCTTCACCGTAGATATTATATACAAACTTTGTACTAGGAGAGAACATGAAACAGCAAAGACGGCTGAGGGGGAAATGTTTCAAACTCTAGTGTAGCCCTGTAGATCCTACAGGTCCAAGGTAGCTTAAAGACTACACATCTATCTTTCCCTCCTCGGTCTCCATTTATTGGCATGATTCCATCTACATTTCTGTCCTCCAAATATACAAATTTGCTATCAGATGAAGGAAGATTAATTGGGGGCCAGAGGATCATTCATTAACCACCTTAAACTGCTGAAAATATTTGAATCCCCACCCCCATACACACACTCCCCCTATTTTGTTCACATCATCCCTCAGACATGAGCCAGTGACCCAGGTACCCAAACCAAAAATAAGAATGATGAGTATTACATATGTAACTGAGTAATTGGAAGGTATGATCACTTCTAGCAAAGTTTTTGTTTTTGCCTTCCTTGGGGCTGAGGAAGCAAAATCATTATTAACTGACCTCTTTAGGAAATCTGTTTGGACCAAGGACTTTTTTTTTCTTTTCTTTTTCTTTTAGAAGGGGGAATGCAGGGCAATTGTAGTTAAGTAACTTGCCCAAGGTCACACGGCTATTAAGTGTGTCAAGTGTCTGAGGCTGGATTTGAACTCGAGTCCTCCTGATTCCAGGGCCGATGCTCTATTATTCACTTTGCCACCTAGCTGCCCCCAACCAAGGACTCTTAATCTGTTGTGTGTAACGGACCCTTTTTGGCAGTCTGGGGAAGCTTACGGATCCCTTCTCAGAACAACATTTTAAATGTATAAAATGAAATATGTAGGATTATTAAAAAAAATTATATGAAAATAAAGATTTAATTTTTTCCCATACAATTCAGAGGAACCCCTGACATCTGTGCAAATCTATCACTCCAAGTTTGACACCCTGGAATTTAATTAAATGGTCTGGGCAGATTCAGTTGACCAGGAGTCAGCTGATCACTCATATTACACACATACACTTCTCCTAGTTAGATATTTACTGACCCAGTGAATGAACCTGGAGTGCTACTCTGGGTACGTTTGTTCATATTCCCAATTCTGGAAAATTCTCAGATGACTTGGAGAGTCATCATCCTTTGAAGGGCCTCCCCAATGCCATGTAATGAAGAATCTCAGCAAAGTCCATGTGGCTTGATTCTTAGACAATCAAAAGTTAACAGTCTTCCATGAGGGACCAAAGCTGCAGTAGTTGGGGGCCAAAAGGGGACATCCCAAATAGAGAGTTACACCAATTCAGTCAGACAAATAGCATTTCACAAAATTGCTTCAGGTTATTTATTCCTTTCCCAGGTACATACAGGAGAGGAAACTGAGACAACTTGCTCAGGGTCACAAATGTTAGTGACCTTAAAAATCATATTGTCCAACCGCTCTATTTTACTGACTTAGGTGAGCTCTGAGTTCTCTTTCAGTTTAAAATCTTAGGATACTATATTATCCTACTATTCACAGACATTTTTGTAGCACTTAAAACTTTTTCAAAGTTCTTTACAATCCTTATTTTGTTTGAATATCATGATAACTCTATGAAGTAAATGCTACAAAATCCTCCTTTTTATAGAAATTTAAAGTGATTTCCCCAGTATTAGCCACATAACTAAAGCTAATGTTAATATAGTGCTTATTGTACACCAGGCATTGTGTTAACCACTTTATAATTATTACCTCATTTCATCCTGAAAATAATCCTGGGAAGTAGGTGCTTTTATTATTCCTGTTTTACAGATGAGAAACGTAGGCAAACAGAGGTTAAGTGAGTTGCCCAGAGGCATGCAACTAATAAGTATCTAAGGCCAAATCTGAACTCAGGTATTCCTGACTCTTGTCTCACTATACCACTATACACTATACACTATACCACCTAGCTACCTCTAAGCATCATAAGGATTTGAATCTAGGTCCACTGGTCCAGCACTCTACCTATAGAAACCAAGGGAAATATTTAAATATTAAAAACCAAAAGGTATATAAGGGAGGCATTTGCCTTTAAGAAAGTTAAGAAATTTAGACTTTATCCCTAGAAATTTAGGCAATGAGGAATCAATGAAGTTTCTGCACTGGGGAAGGGAGTATCACATGCATCTATCATCTGTACATATTCCTTTGTATGGATCTCCATACACAAACAGAGATACAGATATTTCTGAAGAAAGTGATTCTGTTTTTGCTTTGCATATTCCATCAATCGGAAGAATAGATGGGTTGGCCATGGGCTTCCACCCAGGTATTGTATACAAGCAGTGTAACAACTTCAGCAGCCTAATAACATATAAGTAGGGATTGTTTCATTCGTTGTATTTGTACCCCAAGAGCCTAGCACAATGTCTGGCCCATAGGAGGCTCTCAAAAAATACTTGTTGATTGATTAACCAATTAATCAATTCATCTATTCATTCATTTACTCATAAGTCAAGACCTCTGCTTTTCCTTTCCAGGTGCTGTGTGCACTCATTGCCCTTTCTCTACTTCTGAGTCAATAGCTGATGCCTCTGCCCTTGGGAAAACCTGGTTTGTACAGTGAGCAAGAAACAAGATAGACATTCTTTCCTGATTTAAAAAAAAAAAATCAAACACCAACTTTTTCTTCATTTTTCAAAAGTCAAACCCCAAATACCAATTAGGGACTGATCCTGGAATGTGTATTTTATTTAGTTTTAAGAAAGAAAAAGAGAGAGATCCAAGGCCAAAGAATTCAATTCTGGGAGAAAGAGAGGACAACCAGCTCAAAGTTGGCAACTTTATGATTGGGACTAAGAATAATTGCTGACATTGTGCTGAATTCATCAAATCATGGAATGAATACTACTGGTCATCCTTGGTGAGCTCCATGGTCTCTCAAAGAGATTGGTTTAACAATTTACGCAGGAAAAACCAAGTGTGTGACAAATATCTCCACCAGTTATGAAACAGAGTTGGGTGGTTAACTTATTTGGATAGAGCATACTGGATAAGCACTAAAAATGGACAATAGACTGGATCCAGAACTTAATAGGAGATTCAGCTTGTTTGAATTTGAGAAAGTTTACAGTACTTTCAAAGATTCAAAGCCTATTGTTGCAAAAGTTCATCCTTTTAGTAACTTTCACCAAATCTTCTACTAGGAGTGCCATATGACTGTAAATCATAGAACACCAGAGCCTCAGAAGACACAAAATTGCTGTGGATGATAAAGTGGATGGCAAGAAAGTATTTAGTATATAACTACTGTAAAGTGCTACAGATTTTGTATATGAGATATTTGGGTTTTGAAAGGGAAAGAAAATGAACTTTCACATAAAAAAATTTAAGTCAACTTGTATAATGTGTAAAGTACTACCCATTTAGTGTGTGAATATTTTGATTGAAAAGGAGGAAGAAACTTTGTGGACTGAAAACACTGATTAAATGTAAGTGTGAAGAAAGAGTTTTTATGTAGGATGTAAGAAGAAACAATCTGCTAGGAGGACTGACCAGAGAACTGAGAAGGTCAATTCCAGGACAGAGAAATAACTGAGCTTATAGGGCATTGTGGTCCCTCAGCTCATTTGTATGTGACTATTTTTTGAGTTTGAGAGGTTAAAAATCACAAAGTGGTAAGTAAAAAAATTGTTTGGAGACTTTTAAGATATAATTAAATAAGGACTGCTGTTCAATAGCTAATGTAAAAGTAGATTTCATGAGTTTTATCTCATAACTGGAAGATGAGTAATAAGCACCAGAAGACTGATTTGAACCATTGAACATATTAAAGAGGATAGAGTGCTCAGCCTGGAGTTAGGAAGACTTATCTTCCTGAGTTCAAATCTGGTTTCAGATACTTACTAGCTGTGTGACCCTGGACAAGTCATATAACCCTGTTTGCCTCAGTTTCCTCACCTGCAAAATGAACTGGAGAAGGAAATGACAAACTACTCCAGTATCTTTGCCAAGAAAACCCCAAATGGGGACATGAAGAGTTGGACACAACTGAAATGACTGAACAGTGGCAGAAGACCGGAAGAACCCATTTGAGGGAGTTGAGAAGACAGCAGGAGACAAGAGACAGCTTTAACTGATGCAGTGGTAGCTGCTGATCAATAGGAGAAAAGCTGAAGCTCATTGAAAGAGAACTGAATTTGGCTTGTTGCATCTATAGGTTGAGAGAGGTTTTACCTCTCAAACATGCTGGCTGCATCTCTACTGCAATCTCTGATATGATGAAGAGAAACATAAAGGGGAAAGATAGATTCTATCTACTTTCTTTCATAAAAGTCTTGAAGATGATTAGACAATGTTGCATCTAACTGAGTGAAGAATTGGTTGGGCTTATCTGCATTGCCCAGAGAGCCAATCTGAGGAGCTCTGCTGTCAGCTCTTTTTTTTTTTTATTCTTATTTATGAAATAAAACAAGCATTTCCATAACATAATGTAATAAAAAAGATGATTGCACACAAAACTGCAAATGATGAAAAATATTATGTACAACTAGCTATTACTTTTAAATACTTTTCTTTTTTCCCTCTCCATCCCCCACACTAGAGATGGCTACCATTCAACACAAATAAGTATGTATATGTAAAATTATTCTATACCTACTTCTATTTTTCAGTTCTTTTTCTGGATTCAAATAGTTTCCTGTTGAGTGGGAAGCTAGCTGGGTTGGTCTGTATTGTCCAGAGGGTCAATCTGAGGAGCCTTAGTTCTCCGGTTTAAGAGAACTGCTTGTCATTACAAGTCATTACAATAGTATAACACTTTCTTTCTGTCTTTCTCTCGCGCTCCCTCACACACATATACACATATACATATATATATATATATATATATATATATCACATATATATATAACTATCACGTAGTAAGGCTTTATCTTGGATTTCTTGGAGTATTCTTTACAGGGATGCACTGGAGACAATCTTCACCTGGAGGTTATCAAGTACCCTAATGTCACAAGGATCCCTAGAGGAAATTAAAAAAAATTTTTTTTAAGTTTTTCCATTATGTTTTCCTTTCTATTTTGTGTATATATATTTCACTTTCTATTATGTAATTTTGATTATTTAAATATTTAATTATTGGTATCAATCAATTTAGCATATATTATTAAATACAGAGGCAAAGATGAGTAAATAAGTTGTAATATGTCTAGCGTAAGAGTATTTAGCACTGTAATTAGAGAAACACAGAAGAGTCAGTTAAGGAAATACCACCTGACCTTAAAAAAAAAGATGTGAGAACATTTTAAAAGATTCTGTTAAGATATAGGAAACTTTGAAATATTAAAGAGATATGATCTGTTTTCTCTAAATGACTAAAGTATTACATACCCTTTCAGAATTTCTAGAGAATTGAAGTTTCAGTGAGTGATTAGAGTCTGATTACCAAATCTCTCATAGAGGGTGAGAGGATACTAATTAGAACTAAAATGATGGTAGTAAAATAACTGGAGATAAATATTACAATTGACTTGGAAGAATAAACCATTTGAAACACTAAAAAAAAGCTACAAATATTAAAGGACTTCCCTACATCATAGAGTAAAATATGTCACACTGCAATAGAACTATAAATGTAGGCTTCTTAGGGAAGGGAGAATGTGTCCCTGGAGGGGTGGTAGTGGGAAACATGGGATATTTGGATTAGAAACATAACTTAAACTTTACAACAGTGCCAGATAACTGAAATGGAAAAAAAAGGGGGGGGGGAGGGCAGATTGTTAGAAAGTCTTAAAGATACAGCATTTGGAATCAAGCAAAGTATACATTCATCCTCTGAGATCACTTGGCAAAAATGCTTTGCAGAGATGAAAGGGGCAATTTGGTGTTAGTCAGATACCTGGGCAAGTATATGCTAATTTCATTCAACATACTATCCAGCAAAAAGATGAAAGACCACTTGAGTAGATAACTCATGAAGATAGCCAACTTCTGAGACATTAAATCTGAAGATACAGATACAATTAGATTGGACCAGGTGTACCAAAGCATAGTATACTTCCAAGAGCTAAAGATTTATCCAGTTTATAATTTATAATATAATTGATTAGAAACAAAAGCTGAACATTTTAATGTATTGTTTAAAAAATAGTAAATATTAGTAGTAAAAATGTTTATGGTAAATCTTATATACTTTCCCCAGCCACAAAAAAAAATGAATAAACTTGTGAAAAGTCAATTCAGTCTTTCAAACCATGTGTACTATGGAAATCAAGGAGTTGCATGAGTAGTGTGCTGTTAAGACTTCAAAGATGGAGGTTAAATTCCCATATATATTTATAGCAACACTTCTTATGGTAGCAGGGAACCAGAAAGAAAGTGGATACCCATCAACTGGGGAATGGTTGAAGAAACTGTGATAGAGGAATATAATCAGATTATTATTGTACTCCAAGAAATGATGAATATGCTTAATTATTAGATGGCTGTTTAGGAAGAAGAGAATAGGGGAGGAATATATTTAGAAATTAAGGTGATGTAAAAACAAAAAAATACGTATATACAAATTTTTTAAATGACCAATAGGACGAATTCAGAGACATTTGGGAAGACTTGTATGAATTGATACAGAGTGAAATAAGTAGAAACAGGAGGACAATTTACATGATGATCACAATACTATAAAAGAAAACAATAGTGTGAGACTTCAGAACTTCAATGAACAAAGTGACTTATCTTGTGATTTCATAGAGCTAACAGTCACAGATGCCTCCTGCCTCTCAGCACAAAGGTGGAATGAGGCATATATTTTCAGATATGGTCAATATGTTAACTGATTTTTCTTGACTGTATTTTTTATGAGGGTGGACTCTGTTAATAGTGGGGTGAGGTGGAAAAGATATCACTGGGAAATAGTAATGATGTAGGAAAGAAGGAAGGGAGGGAGGAAGGGAGGGAAGGAGGAAGGAAGGAAGAGAGGGAGGGAGGAAGGAAGGAAGGAAAGAAGGAAGGAAGGAAGGAAGGAAGGAAGGAAGGAAGGAAGGGAGGGAGGAAGGGAGGGAGGGAGGAAGGGAATCATAATAAGAAAAAGACTTTAAAATTTTATGAGAGGGGATAAAAGGCATTATCACAGATTTGTATGAGTATGAAAGGAGGGGCAGTCAGGAAGCAGGAGTGAGAGGGAACAGATGGATAACTAAGGTATTGCATCTGTACTCAGGAGATATTAAAAGAACCAGAGGAAAACTTCCCACATGTTATGTATCTAGCAACTCTATAAAGAACTTATGATAAGTTATAGACAAGAATCATCCATTACAGGTTTGGACAGATTTCTTTCTCCACTGTTGAAGGGAGCACCCACATCAGTGAGGTGTCAGAATCCAAGAAATATTAAAAATAGTCCTAGTAGTACCTTTTCTTTGTATGGAATCACAGAATCTCAGATCACAAATGCAATCTCAGAGTTCATCTGGATCAATATCGCATTCCATATTGGGATGCTCTCTATGACATCTTTGACAGGTCATCACTCATTGTATATTTGAACACTTTCAGGAACAGGAAGCTCACTTCCTTACAAGGCTGCTAAGTCCACCTCTGTGCAACTCAAAAAATTAGAAAAAAAAATCTCTTTTCATTTTAAATACAAATCTGTTTCCCATGCATCCACTGATTTTAACTCTGTCTTCCAGACTGGCATTAGGAAAAGTGTTGAGAAATATTTAATGACAGGCATGATGTAATTATTGTCTTCTAAAATTTGAAGGACTAAATCTTTTCTTTATAGAGTAATCATCCCCATATCTTTCAGCTGCTCCTAATATGACATGGTTTTCAGACCTCCCTCACCATCCTGCTTGCTAGTGGCAAGAGCACTGGCTCTGGAGTCAAAGGATCTACATTTAAATCTTACCTATATTTCCTGTCTCTGAAACCTTACATAAGTCACCTAGCTCCCCATGAGTGTTTTATTTGCTCAATCATAAAAGAATGGGGTAGGACTGGATGTCTTCTGAAGTCATTTTCAAATCTAGGTTGATGATCCTATACAATGCTATTCTGGACACACTCCTGGTTTTCCCACTATGTTCTAAGAAGGTTAAACATATGTGAAGTCTTATGTTCTAGAGGACATGTATTAAAGGAATATTCAATCATTTTGCAAGTGTTAATTGCCTGTTATATGCCAAGCACTATACTGAGCATTGGGAATACAAAGATAGAAATGAAACAGTGTCAACTCAAGGAGCTACTATTCTGTTGAGGGATACAACACACAGACATGCCAGTATATACAAGATAATTTTAGAGGGATGTTCATCTGGGGCTTGTAGAGCCAATGCAATATTTACAGCACCCACAATCACAATAAAGACCATGACTATAAGTATTGCATGACGTTCAATTGCTAAATATCCCAGATTCTCCAGGTAGAAGACAGAACTGAAATATTTATTTAGACACCAGAAAACCCAATCCCAAAACCAGTAAGCTGATTCCATCATAGTACCAAAGATATTCAGAAGCCATAATAACGCTGAGAGCCACAGCATCCTTCAGCTTTCCCACAAACCAATACAAGATCAATATTTACTCAAGCCTCTCTATCTCCTTGCCTGAGCTCCTCTGTCCCCCACTGCCTGGCTAGCTCTAACCAGCTTCCTGTGGGCTCTGCTTCCCTTCATCAAACTCCTCCCACCACATGCTCCATGTGATTATTCAGCCTATTAGGGGGCAGAGTTTATTTTCAAAGTAGGGGAAGTATTCAAACTCCCCCCTAGGTCTACTAAGGGGCAGGGAAGATCTTCAAATTCCCCTTCCTGTTACAGGGCTGAAGGTGGGAGAAATCAGGGATCAGGAAAAGCTTCTTGAAGAAGATGCCCCTTGCACTGAGCTTTGAAGGAATCCAAGAAGCAGAGGCAAGGGGAGAAGGCATTCCCAGGCATGGGGGACAGCAAGTACAAAGGCACCAAGATAGGAAATGGAATTCATGTGGATGAAACAGCAAGAAGACCAGGGTGACTGAATCATAAAATGTGTCAAAGGGAGTAATATATATGTATATGACATATATAATAAAATATATATTATATATTTTAGTAATATATAACAAAGATCTAAAGGAAGTTTGGAGCAAGGTGGTGAAGGGCTTTAAATAACAAAAAGAAGTTGATATTTGATCTTAGAGATAATAGTAGAGGTTTCATAGTTTATTGAACACGGAAATGCCAAAGTTCAAATTGTGCTTTGGGGAGATCACTGTCTCATTGTTGTAAAGGATGGACTTCATTGGAGAGACCAGGGAGACCAGCTAGAGTGCTACTGGAACAGTCCAGATGAGATGTTGTGAGTGTCTTTAACTGGGGTAGGAGTTATGTTAATAGATGCATTGCTGCCAAAGAGATTTTCCTTAAGCATAGATCTGACTGTGTCACTCTCCTGCTCAATCAACTCCAGTGGCTGTGTAATGCCCCTGAATGAAATGTAAACTCTTTAGCTTAGCTTAGAAAGCCCTTCACAAACCCTCTTAGTTTTCCATTCTCATGGAGCATTGCTCCCCCTCCTATACTCTGATCCATCCATTATACATGATTCTCTTGTATTTGAACCTTTTCCACTGGTTGTCCCCTATGCCTTGGAAAGCACCCCTTCCTCACCTTTACCTCATACAATTACTCTCTTCCTATGAGGCGCAATACAAGTATTACCTTCCACATGAAGCCTTTCCTGGTCCCCCTAAATACTAGTACCCTCCCAAACTATGTCATCACATTGTATTTATTCTTTAATATTTATGGACTTATCTTCCTCCTTAGAATTGAAGCTCCTTGTGAGTAGAGATTATTTCATTCTTTGCCTTTATGTTCCCAACATTACCTGGCATATAATAGGTACTAGTGAAGGATTGTTTAATTGACTGATATGGGGTGATGTGGACAGTACTGAATATGGAGTCCAGCTATAGGCTCTAGAATTCACAAGCCTGGCCCAGGGGGTCAACCTTGAATTAAATACCATTCCGGTAAGGACATTATTTTATAAATCTCCACTCATTCTTTTTTCTACCCCTTCATTCTCTTGGTTGGAAAACAACTGGTTATTCGGGAAATGCACTTTGCCTGTAGGAGCCGGTCTAGATGTCCTGGCATTCCCATAATCCTTAACATTGGGACTTCCCTGTGTTAGGAGGAAATTGGAAGAAATTTACTTATTTTCCTGCTTATATTAGCCCCTGGGGGATGTTGACATGTTGAAAAAAAGTGTTTTCCATTATGAAAGTGTCCTTTTAACCATTGCCACATTCCCAAGCAACATCCAGTCAACTTTTCCGTGTTACTGGTTGGCAGCTCACAATAGCTTGTTGCCGGTAACCAAGAATAAATAGCTTAAGTTTGCGTGCGCGCGCACGCACACACACACACACACACACACACACAGAGCTTGTCTTAAACAGCCTCCAAAAATGTACAGGATTTTCAAACAACCCATGGGAAGATGAGTATTGTTTTATGATTCTCTTTAAACAAAGCTCATAAATCAATTTTATCCGAGAGCATTAAGAAAAGGCAGAGCTTAATTGGACCTGGCACCCTCCCTACTAAGCTGTATTCATCACAGTTTAGATCAGAGAGCTTGTCTGGGTGGGTCCTAGGCACCCACTTCTTTTTAGTTGCTAAATCCATTTTTACAACTCAGTGTGTCTCTCAATCTGGGAAGCAGGGCAAGAGTTGGCTGAGCCTGTACAAACTTCAGACCAGGAGCAAAAAAGAAGGGTGGGGAAAACAAACCAACTATTAGAGAAACCTCTACACCCCCAAACCTCTACACCTCCAAACCCAGCACTCCCCAAAAGGAGGTATGTGATTTTTAAGGTACAAGAAATCTGCAAAACCTTTATTTTTCTTCGTTAAAATTATGTCCATATCATAATCTTTCTCCTTTTCAGAGGCATGAAATTCAAAAAACCCCTCAGCTGGAGTTTTTCAAGAAAATATACTAGCTAGATAAATTAGCTAAGGAATTAATGAAAAAAAGTTTTATTTGATAAGTGAGATGAAATGTCTTCAAATACTGAGATTTTTGGAGACAAGTTCAAGTGATGAAAACTTCCACTGTTCTTCAGAGATAGCCAGTGTTTCCCTGCTGTAAACACAGATAATTTTGACTGGATGAAGTGAGTTACTATCATTTCTGAATTGCCAAAGGATTAACCCAACTTTCAGTATTTTATCATAGCTTAATGTTTTAGTTAGTTTTTCCCCCCTAGAGATTTATTGTCTATTTATTAAATGTATTAGTTTGCTTAAGGTTTTAGTTGGTGGACTCCCCTTCTCTCTTTCAGAATTATCTTTTACTTACTCATTGTATTGGCATTGATATTTTCATGATTGGCAATGTCATTATATTGTAGTCAGTTTAACATCTTTACTAAGAAATTAAGGATAGGTTTTCAGAGAGCATTCTAGCTAAGTAAATTGTATATACCTATTCTATAATCACAGTCTTAAAATCAGTACTTTTCATATATATATATATATATATATGTGCAAATAAACCCACAGGTTATATATCTCATCCGAAATACGAATTACTATTAACCTTTTAAAACCAAGAAATGTTATGCTATGTGATAGAATCTAATAGAAAATAATGTTTTTGATAATTTTATTGTTGAGAGGTTTACAGATCTCTTAAAAGGTGGTTTCTCATTGTGAAAATTACAACTTTAGAAGGACAAAAACTTAAGATTGAGAAACATCTTTAACCTAATTGTCCCTTTGTTGGAAATACAAAATGACAGAGGTCAAAAAGAAAAATCAATACAAAAATTTTCATAGCAGCACTACATATATATTTTTTAAATAGTGACAACCTAATGTCTAACAAGAATGGACTGGTTAAATAAGTTGTAATGCATTAATCAGTGGAACTTTATAATACCATTGAGACTGACAAGTATGAGAAATACAGAGAAATCTGGGGGAAACTTTTATTAAATAATACACAGCAAAAAAAAAAAATCCAGAACCAGGAAAATGAAGTCCATCCTAAATATGATTCTGTAGAAGAGGAAAAAAATGAATGAAAATAAAAGACAAATGAAAAAACTTGGTGAGGATTTAGAGTAAGTATTCTTAACCTAGACTCTATGAACCTTAAAAATATTTTCATAACTATTTCAATATAATTGGTTTCCTTTTTAATGCTTTATATTTTATTTTGTATATTTAAAAACAGTATTCTGAGAATGGGTCGATAGGCTTCACCAGATTGCCACAGGGATTAATAGCACGAAAAAGGTTAAGAATCCTCAATTATTTAGAGAGAGTGGTTAGAAAATCATTATTATATTTTATGGATTGAAATTAATCAATTTAAATCTAAGCAGTCCCTAAACAAGTTAAGTTGGTTGTACTGGTGATCTATGTTAAGCTTTTAATAAAGTTATTCATTTTTAAAAGAGAGAAAAACATTTTAAATGTTTGAAACTTAGACATCATTTTGGAAATCTGGGTAAATGTGTTTTTGTTCTTCTTTCTCAAGTAAACCTAAAATCTCTTCCATAGGACTCTGGGTTAAGACTCAGTGCTTTGGGAACAAAATCAGGTGTGTTCAATGGTACCTGATTTTAACAAAACTAAATCAGATTTTAAAATTTGCTCAAGTTTCTGTTCAGTAAAACAAAAAAAAAAAAAACTTCTCTTTACAACTCCTTTCTAAAATACCAAAACTAGCAAATGCTGAGTGGGGATATTTCAAAAGTCTTCTGGAAACACCATAGTCAAACATCTACCATACCTCTGCTGAATTGAAAATTCACCTCCAACTCTCAAATGTAGAGGTTCTTCAACCTACTGTCTGAAAACCTTTTAAAAAAAAATTTAATAACTGCATTTTCAATAAAATTGGTTTCCTTTGTAATCCTATGCACTCTATTTTATGAATTTAAAAACATTACTCTGGGAAGGGCTCCAGATTATGAAAAGGGTCCATAACACCATGATTAGAAACTTTTCCCAAAAAAGTATGGTACTTTAGTCTTGATTTGCATTTGAGACTTGGAAAAACACCCATCTCAAACCTGATAGTTTTTTTCATTTATGTCAGAACGACTAGTAGGCTTGTCTCAAGGCATTGAATTATCGCTTATAAGTAAACCTAGGGAAGGGATAAAAGGATATATAGGCTATGGCTGCAGATCATTCCAAGAGGGGTCAGCTAGGTCACAGTTTTGACAGTTTCAAGTTTCACCATGAGGGGGCAGATCCTTATTAACGTTACGGCTTCTTGCCATTTTATTATGGCCCTGTGCAGAACATGACTTAAGACCCTATGGATCTCTTCGTGTGTGAGGATGCCTCCTACAAAACTAGAGGTTTGTTTATGATAATTATCTTAACTTGGCTTTTAGAGATCTCTCTTTCCCATCCTCACTTTCCTCCTAATATTTTATGAACAAGGTAAGTCTGTTCTTATCAGGGCTATGACCCACCAAATTGTGCTCTTGTACAGGAGTTTTTAACCTTTCCTGTATCATGAAGCCCTTTGGCAGTCTGGTTAAGCCTATATAGATAGTCCTTCTCAGAATATTTTAAAATATAGCTGGGCGGTACAATGGATAGGGCACTGGATCTAGAGTCAGGAAGACCTGAATTCAAAAATGGCCTCAGACACTTATCAGCTATGTGACCCTGGGTGACTCAGTTTGCTTAACTATAAAATGGGAGTAATAATATCACTCCCCCCCCCCAGGGCTATTATGAAGATCAAATAAGATAATTACTGTAAAGCAGTGTACAAATGCTAGTTACTACTATTAAATGAATAAAATAAAATACATAGGATTGCAAAGGAAACACATTATGTTGAAACAGATTTTTTTTTCTAAACCAAATTCACAGATTCCCAAGTTTAAAACCCCGTTTTAGGGCAGGGGGGCTGGGATAGAGAATGTCTGGGAGGAGAGGTTGTCGTTCAATTCCACATCACAGGACACTCTGAAAATAAACAGATGTAACCCTTTTCTCTCAGAGAGAGAAAAAAACAAATCCCATGGAGTCATTTAGCGGGAGGGTGCTTGGGTAATTTAAGTCCTATTAAATAATGAATCTGGGTCAGTGGTGATTTATAGATTATCTTCATTAACTGGATAAAAATAATCACCAATTCAACAATGAGTCATCACCACAGTAACAAGGTATAGCTGAACAAAGGTTGGGGTGTCAGGGTACATCTCATTTAGAAATTGGCAAAAAATATAAAAATTAAAATGTATTTTGCCCCAAGCAAAATTGTTCACCTCCCCCCCCTTAAGTTTTGAGTCATTAAGGAGAAATTTAATCCATATGTTTCTGATTCATTTACATTTAAACCATCAAAACACTGTTTGGTAAGAAGTATTTGATGAAGAAGAAAGAAGGAGGAGGAGGAGGAAGGGAGGGAGAGAAAGAAAGAGAGAGAAAGAAAAGGAAGGAAGAGAAAGAAAGAAAAAGAAAAAAGAGAAAGGAGAGAAAAGAGAAAGAAAGAAAGAAAGAAAGAAAGAAAGAAAGAAAGAAAGAAAGAAAGAAAGAAAGAAAGAAAGAAAGAAAGAAAGAAAGAAAGAAAGAAAGAAAGAAAGAAAGAAAGAA
>NW_027187360.1:11948984-11960033 GCF_028583685.1 Petaurus breviceps papuanus | reverse complement strand
GAAAGAAAGAAAGAAAGAAAGAAAGAAAGAAAGAAAGAAAGAAAGAAGGAAGCTTTTCTCTTTGAACCAGGAAGTACTGTCTTTTGCCAGAGTACAGAGTGAAATGTATCTGGGAGCCAGATTGGCTCCAGTTATAGTGAACGATCCTGTCAGTCATTAGTGGCGTCCTACAGCCTTTGCTTTGCTCTGTTTCAGGTAGCGGCAGTTCTAGCACCTTCTCTCAAATCTCAGGTGACACTTGTCTTCAAATCCTGAGACCTATATGCTTCAATTCATGCTACAGCACAAAATTATGCCCCTGTTTCGAAGATGATTTGGCCAGAGAATAGTATTGCCTCACCAACCACCCCAGGCTGAGCCTTGGAATGTAGTCATCTACCTGGGTCACCCTCTCAAATCTTTGATCAATCCGTCAGGTTCGTTACTGAGCATCTAAAGGGGCAGAACAAAGAGGAAACTGACCCTGCCATCAAGGAGTTTACAATCAAACATGCTGTTGAGGGAGGCAGAGACTGGGAAAGACCTAACTGAGAAAGCTATTATAAAAAATACAGAAAACAGATTCACAAATGATTCTGAATGAATAAGGAAGGTCTATTGAATAATGGGAATTTAGAAAACTCAGCGACCTGGGTTTCTGGGCATTTGAAAAGAGTTCTTAGAACTGGGAAGATTCTCTTTTTGATATAAAGGACAGGAAGATGTATATAAGTCTGAATGGATAAGGTGCTTTAAGACTTAGAAGTGAGGCAGCTAGCACCAGCCCTGGAATCAGGAGGACCTGAGTTCAAATCCAGCCTCAGACACTTAACACTTACTTAGCTGTGTGACCTTGGGCAAGTCACTTAACCGCAATTACCTGCCTTCCCCCCTCCAAAAAGACAAAAAAAAAAACTTAGAAAAAGGCATCAGGGCCCTTCAAATTCAGTATCTGGTAAGAGCAAAGGCCAATGTTGCCCTGTATATATTGGCTGGAACCCTGGCAGATACATCAATTGCCTGATCTGCGAACAATCTCAACTCCAATGGGCAGCACTCACCAGGGACCGTGACAGTTCATTGTTCTGATAGTCTCATGTAATCAAAGGGGCACTTGGCAGTGCTGACAGGAATAGAGTTTGGGTTTTTGACCTGAATCCAAGTCATCTTGCTATAAGCTGGAGAATAGAAACAAAACCAACCCCAGAAGCAGTTGGTGAGAAAGACATAGGGTAGCTTCTTCCTTTGTCAATCTCTGCCTCCTGCACAGGAATTATTTTCAGGTTTCTTGTGGTGGTAAAGCTCATTGCACATCCGTGTTTGTTAAAATTAGACCATATCAACAGCCATATTCCTAAGGACTTTGCCATCCTGGGACTGAAGTGATGCAGAACCAAGAAAGCAGAACTAAGAGAACAGTATCCACAGTGACTTCAGTGATCTTAACACACACAAAAAAGTCATTGAACCACAATGAATTGTAGTGAACAAACTTAAGTCTTGAATAACCAATGAGGAAACACAGCTCTGGCTCTCTCTCTTTCTCTCTCTCTGCATCTAGGTGGTACAGTAGATAGAGAGCTGGAGTTATGAGTCAGGAAGACTTGGGTTCAAATTTAACCTTAGACACTATCTGTGATTCTGTGACAAGTCCCTTAAATCTCTGCCTGCCTCAGTTTCCTCATATGTAAAATGGAGGTAATAATTGCGCTTATCTCCCAGGATTGTTGTGAGAATCAAACATTTGGGAGGAAAAAAGGAAACCTAAAAGTGCTAAAGAGAGAGGGGGCAACTATTTATTTCTAATGTAATACACATTGCTAGTTGCAGTTGATTAAATTATTTTGGTTGGTTGTACTAGGCATGTTTGCTTATTTGATTTGGGGGTGGGGAGGTCTTAGAAATAATTTTAGAGCCAAAGTGAACTTTTTGAAAGAACCAAGTTTATCCAAGGGGTTGGATGAGGTGGTCTATAAGGTTCCTGCCAGTTCTAAATCTATAATCATGAGGCTGAAGGAGGGAAAGTGATTAGATCAAGTCCACATCCATGGGACCAAAAACCAGGTCTCCTGAACTCCCAAGTTAGGCCTCTTTCTACTTAGGCGGCCCTGAGTCTCTTAGTCTCAGAACAAAAAGTAATACAGCCTTAGGGAACATCATTTTCCTTTTCATTTTGAGATCAAACTAATTTATTTTGGGAAGGGAAACTAATTAACATCAGTGAGGAACTGTATACTCTCCCTACCTACAACAGGTCTGGTGACTAGTTAAGGTAGAGAGGGAAAAAAATGGCCCCAGTTATAATATATTAATATTTGTGCTATAGTTCCATATAAGATAGGTAAAGGTCTCAAATATCATCATCTTTCCAACTTTCTGCTCCCTGTTTCTTCCACAGATTTGATAATGGCCTTGCTGTGCCCTTCTTCCAAACTCCTTCAGCTCTAGAAGCATAATCAAATTAACTCTGCCATTGTTCCTGGATGGAATGTGTCAATCTACACATTCCATTCACAGTCCCAGTAACTTTCAGAACCAAAATGCCCCTCCCTGGTAACCATTCTCCAATTGGTGTTATCTCTCCCATTAGAATGTAAGATCTTCCTGTCCTCATCTTTTAGGAGAGTGCCTTAAAAACAGTGAGGGATTAAAAAATCCTTTTTCATTAAATAGACACACAAAACCATTAAATGTGATTTTATCTAAGTCACCCAAACTAAAATTACACAGTAGGGTATCAGAAAGTTCTTAAGAATAAGTCAGCAGTGGTCTAGCAGACAGTAAATTGTACTTGGACCCAAGAAGGACTTAGTTCACATCCTCTCTCTGACACTAGCTATATGAATCTGAGCAAGTCATTTAACGTCTTTGAGTTTCAGTTTCCTCATCTATAAAGTGGGGGTAATCAAATCTGTAGTACCTATGGGTTATTGTGAGGTTTAAATAAAATTATTTAAATATATGTAAAGCTTTGCTCTTGCAAACTATAAAATGAAGCATAAATGTCCATTATTATATTTATCTTTAACCTTAACACTAAATGTTAAACTATAGCGATCTCTTCCTAACTTTGAAAAGTCTTTATTATATTTATTTGGCACTTACTTTATAATATCTCTTCCATTATTTTGGTTTTTTTAATTCACATTTTTGTGAATTAATCTCATCTCCCCTACTGGGTCATAAGCTTCTTAACTGCAGAGGAACCATGTCTTATTTATCATCATATAACCCAGAGAACCTTAGCATACAGCCTTACTTACACATAAGTATAAGTATAGTCAAGTTTAAAAAAATCCACATTGGTTTTATGTATGTTTCATTCTACACCTTGAATCTATTATCTCTATCTCTTTGTCAGGGTTTGGGGAGCATGCTTCCTCATCTGTCCTTCTGGAGTCATTGGTCATTACATTTAATGCATTTCTTAAGGCTTTCAAAGTTGTTTTTCTTTACAATGCTATCATTCCTGTATAAATTGTTCCCCTGGTTTTGCTTACTCCATTCTTTTTTTTTTTGGAGGGCATTTGGGGTTAAGTGACTTGCCCAAGGTCACATGGCTAGTTTTTTTTGTTAAGTGTCTGAGGCTGGATTTGAACTTAGGTCCTTCTGACTCCAGGGCTGGTGATCTATTCACTGCACCACCTAGCCTCCCCCATGCTTACTTCATTCTGCTTTAATTCATACAAGTCTTCCCAGGTTTCTCTGAAACTACCCCTTTTGTTATTTCTTTTGGTTCTTAATATTCCATTATGTTCATATACCAAAATTTTTTAAACTATTCCCCAATTGATCTTCACCCCTTTAGTTTCAAGTTCTTTGCCATAACAAAAGGAGCTGCTGTAAATATTCTTATTCTTATAGATCTCTTTCCTCTCTCTTAAATCTCTTTTGTATATAGGCCAAGGTGTGATAATTTTGGGTCAAAAAGGAGGGACAGAGAGATTGATTTGCCACCCTGTGTGTCTCTCCCCCAGTTCTCTTTCTGCAGTATTGCCCTGATCCAAAAAGCAACCCTGGCCACAGTCTCCCCCAGCAAATGGGTCCAACCTGCACAGCATGAGGAGAGCCCCCTGAACCTCCGCTTAGCTGGCTTCTTGGAGCATGGTACCCCCCAAGGGGTGGGCTTGGGCTGTAGGCTATGACCTGTACAGTGCCTATGATTATACAATACCAGCCATGGAGAAAGCCCTTGTGAAAACAGACATTCAGATCTCTCTCCCTCCTGGGTGTTATGGTATGCTCACATTCTGGCTTGGCTGCAAAACATGTCATAGATGTGGGAACTGGTGTCATAGATGAAGATTACAGAGGAAATGTTGGTGTTGTACTATTTAACTTTGGCAAAGAAACATTTGAAGTGAAGAAAGGTGACCAGATTGCACAGCAGATTTGTGAACAGGTTTTCTTTACCCAGAACTTGAAGAAGTCCAAGACTTAGATGACATTGAATGTGGAGCAGAAGGTTTTGTTTGACTGGTCAGAACTAAAATTATATAAAGAGTAGATTTAGCAGCTTTCCTCCCTAAAACAATTAATAAAATTAATTTCTACTTTAAGAAAAAAAGGAGGGACAATTTAATGACTTTGGGGACATAGTTTCAAAGGGCTTTGCAGAATGACTGGATTAATTCACGACTTAATGAATAGTGGATTAGTGTGCCTCTTTACCTGCAGCCCCTCCAGCATTTTTCATTTTCCTTTTTTGTTGTCTTTGCCAATTCTCTGGCTGTGAGGAAGAACTTCAAAATTCCTTTGATTGTACCTAATTATTAGTCATCCTTCATTAGATTTTAAATTCCTCATAGGAAGCTCTATGTCTAGAATGTCTTTTTATCTCCAGTACCAAATACGAAGACTTGTATATAACAGGTTCTTAACAATTATTTTCATTTCTAGGGGCACAGACCAGTCATATTTTGGTGGGGGACAGGAAAGATCATTTGGACCTGGAACTTATATGATGGCTGGCCTATGTTTCTAACTATCTTCTCACATCTAGGCCCTCAGAAAATAGTATTTCAATTGTATATCTCTGCAGAGGAGCTATTCTCCAGGCTTGCAAATCAGCATCAGGGAGTAAAAAAGGAACTTGCTCCCTGTAAGATCCCCCCATTGAACACTGAAAGAGTATCTTCCTATATGGCAACTCCCTCCTCTGTTATATACGTTTCACAGGAAGGACAAATCATCTCTTCCAACATAATTTCTATGCCCACTCAGATATAAAAGTGCTGGGCCCAGAAGCTGTAACCGGGCTTTCAGCCCTCTGGAAATAGGTCATAGCTAATTTTCCAAGTCACTTGATTTTGAGCTATTCCTCCAATGCCAAGGAGAGCTATCCATGCATGGGTGCACGCACACGCACACGCACGCACACACACACACACACACACACACAGGGGCAAGGGTCATTGAGTTCACTGATGCAGTATACACCTTGCAGCGTGGCTCTGCTCTTTGAAAATATGCATTTCCCCCCATCAGTGACTATTTTCATGTCATGCTGGATTGATGAATGTGAGTATAGTGCCCTAAAAACATATGCTCCAAAGTTTATTATGGCCCTAACTATGGGCTGGGTATCTGGACTGTTTAAGTGTCAAATGGCAACAACATGTTCTCTATACAATACAGACTTCAAGGGAGGCTGGGGGCAGCTAGTGCCTTGTGTTGGTGTATACATCTGTGAGAAAGGGGACCACCCATCATGCAGGGTGAGCTTGAGACCTACAGTAATAGGGCACTGCATTCTGTAGCTACACACTGGGCCAATTTGTCTCCAAATCACATTACTTGTAAGCTAATAAAAGAATGTATAAAGCATTGCCATAAAGCTGCGGTACCTTCTTACAGGAAGGCGGCAGCACCCTCCGAAGATAGCTGGGATGGTGGAGGCTGGTTCTTTCTGAATTAGCCTCAGCTGGGAAACATACATTCCATTTCTCAGTACTCTCTCTTGGATTTATCAAATAATTTTTCAGTTTAGTTTTCTAATAATGAAGCAGTGACAATACCATGTGAGGGAATGTGAAATATATCTCTGTGATCTTAAGCAAGCTGCACATCCCCATCCTGGGCCTTGGTTTTCTCATCTAAAAAATTAATAAATTATTCTAGGTTATTTTTAATATCACTTCCAACTCTTAAATCCTATTATCCCAAACACCTAGGAATCAATCAACAAGCATTTATTTTAGTTTAGTTTAGTTTTGCTTTTTGGAGAGGGGAGAGCAGGGCAATTGGACTTAAGTGACTTGCCCAAGTTCACATGGCTAGCAATTGTTAAGTGTCTGAGGCTGGATTTGAACTCAGGTCCTCCCGACTCCAGCACCAGTGATCTATTCACTGCTCTACATAGCTGCCCCGAATAAGCATTTGTTAAGTGCCTACTAAATGCTAGGCACTCTGCTAAGAGCTAGAGATAGACAAAAGTAAATTACCTCCTACCCCCAAGGAGCTCACAGTCTGACAGGGAATACACGTACATTTAAACTTTTATATGAGAACTTACTAAGCCATGCTTAGTGAAACCATTTTTTTCTGGACCAGATGTATGATTCATCAGCGTGAGGAACACCTGATGGGGATTTTCCCTGACCAGTGAAAATCAGCACCATGCATGAATTAAAAGGAACTCTGTTCCCAAGGGAACAGAATTTTGCCCTATTATGCTATACACTCATATTCCCAGACTCCCTTTTAATTTTCTCCATCTTCAAAAGAACCTTTGACAAAATTTTGCTGTTGATGCTCAGTCATATCTGGCTCTTTGTGACCCTATTTGAGATTTTCTTAGCAAAGATACTAGAGTGGTTTACCATTTCCTTCTCCAGTTTATTTTACAGATGAAAAAAAAAAAACTGAGACCAACAGGGTTAAATGACTTGCCCAAGGTGACACTACTAGTAATTGTCCAAGGCTGGATTTGAACTCAAGACTTCCTGACTCCAGACCTGGCACTCTATCCACTATACCACCTAGCTTCCAAAACTGCATTTTTAATAAATTGTTTAGTCCATATTATAGTTACAGAACAAAGGGCATAATTTAATTCAACTCAGTGAACATTTATTAAGTACCTACCATGTGCAGAGCAGTGTTCTGGGCCTAAAAGAGATACAAAGTTCAGAGAAGACAGGATCCCTGAGGTCATGATCTACTAATAGGGAGAACACACACACACACACACACACAACTATAAAACACAACATCAATGATGAAGACAAGGTGTGAATAAAGGGCATGGGAAAACCATGACTATATCTTAAGGTCAGAAAAGGCTGGGCTTTCAAGGTTTAGTAGGGGAGCAGACAGACCAAGAGGGAATTCAAGGTTTAGGAAATAGCAATGAAGCAAAGGCATGGAATGAATGAAGAATGAATAAAATAAAATAATTTCTTAAGATCAGAGGACTACAAATGCAGAGCTTCAAAGAACCTCAGGGGTCATCAAAATGCAACCTCTTCATTTTACAGATGAGGAAACCAAGGCTAAGAAAAATTCCAGAACTTGCCCACGGTCACACAGCTAGTTAGTACCTGGGCCAGGATTACTGACCAGGTGTCTCTGACTCCAGGTCCAGTGTTCTATCCACTGTGCAGCACTGCCTCTATTAGGGTTCTTAAGGAGTGCCCACCATGTGCCTGGTATTTGTTTATAACCAGGGATATAAATACAAAAGGTGAGACAATTCCTGCCATTATATTGTAATAGATTGACTTTTATTTCTAGAAGATGTTTGGTATCATTAATGAAACTGCAGTTTCATTGGCAATGAAGAAAATTTTCCATTTTCTATCTCATTCTGGCCCTATTGTCTTTTTGTACTGTCTGTCTTTTCTCTGTCTCTTGTCTCTGACTCTCTCACCAACAGACAAGCTCTGTAGATTGTCCACTAAATTGCATTTCAAATCTGGAGAACAGACTCTTTATCCACTTGGTTTTTCCTCTGTGGATGGTCAGACTAAAATTCATCTGGGTGATTTCAGTTTTCCCCAAGGGGATTTTGCCTGGTTTCAGGGTTTGATGCAACCAGTATGATGTCATCCACAAACAAGAACATCTGGAAAACCTCAGCCTCCCAGGGACTCACTCTTCGACTTAAATTCTGTGCTGGATCTTGTCTACTGTTTCCAGATTCCTGACAGATATTAATCTTCAGAATTTGGGAATGACAAGTATCAATTTTCTAAATCATGTTATTCTGTATTTTTCACATTTTATTTACACATTTTAAATAATATTATCATAAAGATGAAGTCCATTTTTCTGTAATAGTTATATTAAGAGTTTCAAAGGTATTTTTGCAGAAAAGAAATAATAAATGCATGTTTTTTATTATTATAAACCAATATACTCTGATAATTATTAAACTATCTGGCAATAAACTGACTGGTTTCTTTTACCTTTTAAAAATATGTCCACTATTCTTCATACTCTACTTATTATTATTGATATCTAAGCATTTTGTTTAATAAATAAGAAATAAGTTTAGTGGTATTTATAAAGAACCATAGCCTAGAATGAATATTCAAACACTAGAAAATTCCAGTGAATATTATTGGGCATTATTCAAATAACATAACATTCAAATTTCCTTTCAATGTTAACAGCACTATAACAAATCACATTTTGAAACTGCAGACGTAAGGACTTATTTTGCTTGCAAAATTTACTGTTTCTTGGAACACCACTTGTAGGATTTGTGTAAAGTATATCATGCATTTAATAAACCTGCAACCTTGAGGGTCTTGTTGGGGGGGGTCCCCCACCCTATCTCCCACCCCTGCCCTAATCCTAGTGATTGGAGATGGATTTTCTTTATTTCTTTATTCTAGGTTACCTTTTAAGCCTTCTTCACTGACTGATTATTGTCTCCATTCCCAGTTCTAGTCCAAGTATCAAAAGAGACTAAAGAGACTAAGCAATTACTAACACCTTCTGTAAGTGACCCTGCCCTCCAGTTTACTGTAATGGGAGAGTCGCATCTCTAAAGAAAGTGATAAACCTTCAACAGTTTGTAAAAGGATTTCTGCCTGCTCTGCAGGGCAAGTTTCATAACAAACGAGAAGAGTGTTTACCAAATATGCTTGAGAAATTTATAGACTGACAGAAAATACAGTGAAAATTGTTCAGTTCCAGCACAAGAAATTTATATTGTCCTGAGGTACAGAAGGGATCGTAATTGTGAGAGGACACATTGCAAATATGAACTTTTAGAAAACAATTACATTGCAATCTTTTTCAACATTGTTGCCGAAATATCAGGCAGTGTACTATAAAACTACCTGGCTTCATTATTCTGATTGAGATAAATCCTGAGTTCTAGTCTCCACTCTGCCACTTACTGGGTGGAGTTCTGGACAAGTTAGGACTTCCTGGAGTTTAAAGGTTAGACTAGATAATCTCACACTCTCGTTTTGCAGAAAGAGGAAGGGAGACCCTAAAAGGTAAGGCAATTTGCTTAAAGTCACAGAATAAGAAGTCCTGAGATTATGATGCAGGAGAAGCAGGTCCTCTGATTCCAAATCAGGTATTCTTTCTCCTGGGCGAGGCTGCTACTTGTGAAAACTTTCTTCTGAGTCTCAGTTTCTTCATTTGTAAAATTGGGGTAATACTTTTACTGCCTCTGTTATAGAGTTGTTGTGAGGGAGGGGCTTGGTAAACCTTAAAGTGCTATAAAAATGATGCTTATCAGGGCGGCCAGGTGGCACAGTGAGTAAGAGCGCTGGCTCTGGCGTCGGGAGACCCAGGATTGGTTCCGGCCTCAGATACTTGGCACCCACACAAAATAACTGACCATGTAACCTTGAGCAAGTTACTTAACCCCAATTGCTTTAAAAAAAAATGGCACTTATCACCATCATCACCATCTTCTTCCTTCTCCTCTTATTTATTTATTTGCTTTTTGGAGGGCAATTTGGAGGGTTAAGTGACTTGCCCAAAGTCACACAGCTAGTAAATGTGTCAAGTATCTGAGGCTGGATTTGAACTCAGGTCCTTCTGACTCCAGGGCCGGTGCTTTATTCACTGCGCCACCTAGCTGCCCCTCCTCCTCCTCTTTATTAATAAAATAGATTTACTGCTGTGAGAAATGAGAAATACAAAACTTCAGTGTACCTGAAAGCTCTTATCTTAGTTCTCTTGGTTTTAAAAGACCTCAGTCTTACCAAACAACTAGAGCCTAAAGATAGTGATTTGGTTTCACAATATTGCAAGGAAAGATAGTAAATCCTTGTAATTAATATAGGATTAAATTCATTAGGATTATATTACTCTGTCACGTTAATCATCTTCTCATTCTTCTTCATCCCACATAGCGAATCAGTTGCCAAACACATCATCTCTCCTATCTTCTCTCTTCCCACACAGCCACCACCCTATCACAGCCTCTCATCACTTCTTCTCAACTGTAGTTGCTTCCTTATTGTCCTCTCATTCTCTTCTTTCTCCAATCAATATTCCAAAGTTGTCTACACAGTCCTCTTAAAGACCCTGGTGTCACTCTCATGCTCAAAAAGCTCCCTATTGCTTCTAGAATAAAATGCAGCCCCCTAGTTTGGGCATGTAAAGTACTTCCTAATCTGCCCTTCCTTTTCATTTTTATTCACATTATTCAATTTCATGCACTTCATGTCAAAGTCAAACGATCCTGCTTGCTGCTCACCAAGCTTGGAAATTCATCTCCTATATCCAGGCCTTTACTTAGGTCACCCACCCACCTCACTCCTGTCTCCTTACCTCTGCCTTCTTTAATCCCTGATTCCTTCAAAGTTCTTTTTCTTTTTTTCTTTTTGGAGGGCAGAGAGCAGGGCAAGTGGGGTTAAGTGACTTGCCTACCATCACAGGGCTGGTAAGTGTTAAGTGTCTGAGGCTAGATTTGAATTCAGGTCCTCCTGACTCCAGGGCCAGTGCTCTATTCACTGCACTACCTAGCCACCCCCAAAGTTCTTTTTCTGTACTGCCCCAAAAGAAAACTATTTCTGTTCTTCTTTGTCATTAGTGCTTTCTCCCTCCTCAACTCACCTTTCATTTACATATGTGTTTAGGAATTGTTCCCACCCCCCC
>NW_027187360.1:11919893-11948974 GCF_028583685.1 Petaurus breviceps papuanus | reverse complement strand
GGGGGTCGTTTTGTTTATATCATGTAAACCAATGCTGGTGATTGACCAAGCATGATTGAAGGACAGTGAATGACTTCTATCCCATCTATTTCAACCCACACCTGAGAAGTCTTTTCTTCCTTTAAATCAATTCAATTCCATCAAATGACATCTGATTTAGAAACTTAATAATGAAATTCAATTTATTAAGGAATAAAATAAAATATGTGAAGCACCATGTCTGTTACTGAAGATAAAAAGATGTATTCAAGGAGCTTATTATTAGCTTATGAGATGTGAAGGCTCATGACAAAATGTACAAAAATAAATATTATTAAAAAACCTGTTTCATCTTAAACTCTTGAGAAGGTTACAATAAATAATCTCACGTTTCCATAGCACATCACAGTTATAAAGTGATTTATAATACTGTAAGGGTGGGGAATAATTGATTTAATCAATCACACAATAATCCCTGGCCATTTATAGTAATTAACAAAGATGCTGCTGACACCTAAAGCAGAAAAAAAACCACTTCTATTGAGTCAGTCAGGCAATAACACTAGATGTTAGAAGTCTTTGATGAATTTAGAAGACCTTGAAAGCCTTTGGATTGCACAGGAAATACATTTTGATCAGCAGGAGACACTAGGCAGGGGTGTGCTG
Source organism: Petaurus breviceps papuanus (assembly GCF_028583685.1). NCBI lineage: Eukaryota > Metazoa > Chordata > Mammalia > Diprotodontia > Petauridae > Petaurus > Petaurus breviceps. The sequence goes on along the minus strand of NW_027187360.1, from coordinate 11,948,329 downwards.
TTAAATGTTTAACAACCACTTTTAGGGGGCAAATGTGGACATGGCATATTTTTCAGTTTAATCTGCACTATTCACATTTTCTCTATCACTTTCTTAAGTCAAGACAATCAACAAAACCATAAATCAAGCCCTGATTTGTGGTGTTTGCTGATTTCTGAGGTGTAAATGCTCAGACTTAAAATTTAACAATTGGCCAGGGCAGGAGCTGGCTCCTGTCTCAACCTGTGGGGTCTGTAAAAAATAGCAAGATGATTTGTCATTGAGAATTTTGAGTATCTAGCAGCAAAGAAGAGTGAACTGTCCCACTCAAACCTCTAAGAGGAAATTACTTGGGAGAGGGGAAGTTAATTTCCTTCCCCTACCTTGACCAGAGGAAAACCTTGTAAACTCTGGAGGAGCAGAGGATTTTAGAATTCCCATTAGCATCATAGTCTTCAAAACAGTTAACAGCAGTGTCTATATCAGGACAAATTAGGGATGCTGAGGTAAGGCAGTTTCGTGACTCTACAAGGAGCTTAAGCAGAAAAGTCACAAACCACAAAAGGGGAACTTCATGAGTATACCATGAAGGAGAGAAAAGGATTTCCAGAAGAAAAAAAAAGGCAGTTTGGTTATACAGTGGGTCTGGAGTCCGGAAGACTCATCATCTTGAGTTCAGACCTGGTCTCAGACATTTTGTAGCTGTGTGACCCTGAGTAGGTCACTTAATCCTGTTTGCCTCAGTTTCCTCATCTGTAAAATGAGCTGGAGAAGGAAATGACAAATAACTGCAGGATCTTTGTCAGGAAAACCCCATGAAGGAGTCACAAAGAGTCAGATAGGACTGAAATGACTAAACAACAACAGTAAGTGTAATAATAATGGTAATAATTGTAATGATGATAATTTTTTTTTTAAAAAAGGACCTGTGAGTTATTTATGTCACATGTGCTTTGTCTTTTTGAGCCCACTTTTCTCTTTATATTTCACAAATATATTGACAATTCAAAAAATATTTATTAAGCACTTACTAATGTAAAGCACAAGAATCATGACCCTCATTTTACAATTGAGAAATTAAAGTTCAAAGAAGCCTTGACCAGATTTGCATGACTAGTAAGGGGCAGAGCAGAGACTTGAACCCAGGTCTACTGGTTAGAAATTCAGGCTTCTAGGATGATTATACTTCCTGAAACCAGAGAGGAGAGAAGATATGGTAATGCTCTTTCTGGTATAGGCTTCTGGGATCCAGGAGAAGACTACAGATCACTGGAGATTTGTATATGTTTCCCTTCAACATTGAGCTCCTCAAAATAATCAATTCAGTTAAACAATTCAACAAATAAGTATTTATTTTGCCTACTAAATGCATGACACTGTGTTATGGGATGATAACAATAATTCCTGCCTTTGAGAAGCTTATATTCTACTAGATGGGGGAGGGAGTTAATATATTATACAAACAACCAGAGGATAGGCAGTGATGGGTGCAATGGAACGATCCAAGACTCTAATTATATTTATTAAGAGTCATCTACCACTACTGCTTCAGCTGCTGCTGCTACTGCTACTGCTACTACTACTACCACCAACTAACACTTTTATACATTTTATGATTTGCAAAGCACTTTACAAATATTATTTCATTTCATTCTCACAACAACCCTGGAAGATAGATATTATTATTATCCCCATTTTGCAGATGAGGAAACTGAGGCCCACAGAAGTTATGTGATTTGCCTAGGGTCACACAGCTAGTTAATGTCTGAGACTTCATTTGAAGTCAGATCTTTCTGACTCAAGGTGCGTGGCTCTATCCACCGAGACACTTAGCATTCTCTGTGAAGGCACTGTGCTAGGCAACAGATAGACAAAAATGAATCCTGTGTGTCTCTTGAGAGCAGGCTCTCTGTCTTATAATGCTTACATTTGATGCGAAATTTGTCAATTTTTTTGCTCCAAAATGCTTTTACACCTACAATCTCATTGTAACCTCATCAACCTAGGGCTATAGGCAAAACAGCTTGTTTCTTCTCCTAAACACTTTGATAGATGTTGAGTTCATGACTGCCAGATAGTCCCTTCTCTGATAAGGTTCATCACCCACCCATCCTCATTCCCTGTGATTCTTGCCCACGTGTTCCCATTAAATCCTCCATTGACTATCTTCCCAATGTGCTGGAGGCCTTCTACATGTTTTTAGCATTCGGAAGAACCAATATACAGCCAGAGCTGCCCATCTGTTAACTCTCATTATTACTACATGACCAGATGTTGCTACCCTTATCTATAGACAAAGAAACAGCCCCAAAGAGGTTAAATAAGTTATGAAAGGCCAAAGAACTAGTCCCTAGTTTCTAGTTCTGTCTTATTTTATTTTATTTTTGCTTTTTGGAGGAGGGGGACAGGCAGGACAATTGGGGTTAAGTGACTTGCCCAAGGTCACATGGCTAAGTGTTAAGTGTCTGAGGCCAAATTTGAACTCAGGTCCTCCTGACTCCAAGGCTGGTGCTCTATTCACTGCACCACCTAGCCGCCCCTCTAGTTGTGTCTTAACCAGTCCCAGGTTTCTTCTGTTAGACAGTGACCTCCCTCAGGGTCAGTAGAAACCATTGCTAGATAGGTTATATTATCATTGAAGGGCCTCAGTTTTGGTGTCCAATGACTACTCAGATCTCTACCTGCTGACCCTAGGGAAGTCACACCCTCTTTTGCCTTTGGTTTCTTCTTCTGTAAAATGAAAGGTTTGAATGACATGAATTCTGAGGTCTCTCCTAGCTCTAAATGCTGTCATGTTTGAGAGCGAATGGGACAGCTGGTTAGCTCAAAGAGTGAATCATCAGTAATATGAAAGGCTTTTTATCCCTTTCCCTCCCCTCAACATTACAAAAAAAAAATCTGTATACTATCCTGTTAACCCTGAAGACCCTTCCCTCCAAAAGCCACATAATTGACATCTCGGGTTATATGGGGTTTTGGGGAGAACTAGCTCTTCTGGTGGGATGGCTTGCCAAGGCTCCTCATCCACCTTGGTTGTCCACCTATCACTCAACTCTCACTTGTGGCTCCAAGAAGCTTTAGCATACGAAGTGGCCACGCCCCGGTAAAACTGTCCTGGCAGACAGGCTAAACCAGGTCGAGGGTAACCTATGAGCTTCAAATCTGTAGGTGAATTAGGAGGATGTCTAGCATGTGAAGCATGTCAGGCATGTGAAGACATCCCCTCCCCCCCCCCCCCCCAGCAGAATGGGCAGAGGAGAACACTTTGTTCCAAGGGCCATGAAGGCAGCTGAAGCAGGTGCTGTGGAGTGCTGGCAGCTTGGTCAGACATCAAAGATGCCAAAGTCATCCACTGCATCCTGGGCCATCGCCAGTTGTCTTGACTTTTGTCCTGCCATCAGACTTCAGTGACTCAGGTAGAGAGAGTGAGATTTACCACTTTGCACAACTCTGCCTCACTTCAATCGAGTTCATAGGCAAGTCAAGACATCAACCCATAATGTCATTGGTCCTCTTTAAGAAAGAAGGAAGAACAGCAGCAATCGATGTCGCTGAGCCAAACAAGATTGTGTTACCATGAGACTCTCCACTTGCTGACGTAATCACTGATATTTGTGTAGCTTTAAGGTTTCTGAACCCCAGCAAATTCCTAATCTTATCATCTCCAATTTACAGATGAGGAAATTGAGGCTCGGAGAGGTTATGTGATGTACTTGTGGTCATACAGCTATTAAGTATCAGGAGTAGGATGAACTCTGGGCTTTCCGGACCCTCAGCCCAGCAATCCATCTACCACTCTCCCATGTCGTCACTAAATAAATAAAATTAGAATGCCTGCAACATTCAAGAGGAATGAGATACACTGACTTATATGTTTGAGATTCCAGTGAGCTGTCAAATCATGGCTGGATTGGGTGTGAATGGACGCTGGTGTCTGCCTATACAGAGATAAGCAGGTACTAGGACTGTTTAACCCCAAGTAACGAAGGCCAAGTTATGATTTTTAATAATAGGCTACATATCAGTAATGTGTATGGTAGTGATGATCACCTGGTTTCCCAAGGACAGATTGAGAGAATGCTCTCTGACAGTGGGCTGTGACACACTGAAATTTGACACTAAGAGTTAAGCTCTGTAATCAATTTTCCTTGAGGGCTTTTAAAGTCTGGACACATTCTTTTCTGTCTAGGAAAATAATAGTAATAATAATAATGGCTGACATTTATATAATGCTCTGAGGTTTGCAAAACCTTTTGCCTATATTATCTCATGTTGGATATTGGATGAGTCACTTGTACAGAATGAGTTAAACGACCTGTTGCTATCCCTTTCAGCCCAAAAAAATCTCACCCTGAATACGAAAACTATGTTGACAAATGGAAACTGGGATTTCTCCCCTGCAAATGAGAGATAGTTTGCTGTCAATGTATGGCCCCTTCTAGGCCTAAAAGGCCCTTCTGTATTTCTGATTCAATGCTATAAAGTTGCCACAAGTTACTATGACCCTTTACACACAATTGGAGAGATCTCAAGGCAGTTAGATTGAAAGAACTCTCAGGGGAACAGAGTACTTACATATAAACCCCTGGGGCTAATCTCACATCCCAGAGAGTTGACACCTAAGAGTGTTTCACTAGCAGCTAAAGCAGGTGCTCCTGAAGGCAGCAAATTTTTTTAAAATGGGGGTAATTTACAGAATTATACACTGTGCTCTTTCCCAACTCATCTGCCCCTTTCTAACAGAACAGCTGGCAAATAAGAGTAGAACCAGCCAAAGTACTGTCTTTAATGACTGAACTTTCTGCCTCTATCAACCTGCATGCAGAAATAGAGAGAAAACATTTAGGAAGGACTTACTTGGCCCCATGAACACAGAGTAGCAAAGGGAGGAGGTACAGGCTGATGGGTCAAGGTATGGAGTCGCCAGATTTCTGCTGGAGGAAGTCATTGTAGGGGGGAGTTGGCCATGATTCCCATCTGTAGTGTGGAGCCAAAGGCAGGGCTGCTTCTGATGTAGAAGGGCTCCAAAACCTCACCTAGCCATTCAGTTTCCTTCAAGCAGTCCTGGCTCCTTGCTATCTTTTTTCTGCCAAGTTTCTTTGGTTTAGAAAGAGAGAGGGGCTCTGGGAAACAGTTGAGTGCCAAAATTCCCTCTTTCCTCCCCCCTCTACAGTTTGGATTGCACAAGGAAGCTAGGGTTCTCTCCCCTAATTGCTCACCTACCTAAAGGTTCACCTTGAGAATAGTCTCTGCAATTTCTACTCCCTTCATCTTGTTTCCCTACTATAGCCCCAAAGTTTCTGGTAGTCTTAATCTCACTTCTCGGTTCAGAGCCAGGGAAATAAGTACTACAATCAAAGCGAAAGCCAGTAGGATATAGTGAAAAGGACACTAGCTCTGGGTTCCAATCCTGACTCTGACTTTACTAGTGTGATTTGGGGCAAGTCACAACTTCTCTGGGTTTCAGTTTCCTCACTTGGAAAATGGGGGTGATGGACAAATGGCTGTTGATGCTCCTTCCAGTTCTCTATCTATGATTCTATGACCTCAGAAATAATCAGAGATTTTGGGGGCGGCTAGGTGGCACAGTGAATAGAGAACTGGCCCTGGATTCAGGAGGACCTGAGTTCAAATCTGACCTCAGACACTTGAAACAATTACTAGCCATGTGACTTTGGGCAAGTCACTTAACCCCAATTGCCCTCCTAAAAGCAAAAAAATAATAATAATCAGATAATTTTCTGTAAAGTGAAGTATCATGTTCATGTCACTTGTTCCCATCACTCCTTGGTTTTCTACTGCTACCTAATGAAACCCAATCTCTTCTAGCAGTCTTCAAGGCCTAAGTTTAACAAACAAATCCAACTTTTTGAACCACTATGCCCTAATATGCATTCTTTAATTATGGTCAGTTTTCTCCTCATATCAACAGATTCTTAAGCCCACCCCCATGTACCTGCTCTTACTGTTTTCGACCCAAGGAATCCCCTTCTCATGTCTTCCCACATATCCATATCCTATCCATCTCTCAGGTCTAGCTACAAGGTGGTATGGCACACAGATAATATTGATGAGTTGAAAGGTGGAGAGCCTGGGTCCAAATCCTGGTGCCTCTCATTTGTAAAATGGGGATAATAATAGCACCTGTTGTTGCAAGGATAAAGCGACATAATATTTGTAAAGTGCTTAGTAAACCTTAATGTGCTATGTATGCTAGCTACTATTATATTATCTGGGTTACTTCAGAGTCTGATAATATTGACTGTTATTTCTTTAGAAATCCCTTTCCATATATTATTTGGTTCTTATAGCAACCTTGTGAGGTAGGTACAGTTATTATCCCTGTAATTACAGAAAGTGAAGTAGGGTCATAGATGAAGAGCTAGAAGGGACTTCAGAGGCCCATAAGCCAGATGAGGAAACCGAAGCCCAAAGAAGTTAAGTGACTTGCCCAAGGTCACAAAGGTAGTAATTATCAGAGGCAGAATTTAACTCAGCCCTTCTTAATGCCAAGTCCAGCACTCTATCCATTATACCATGGGGTTTCTCAGGCAAATCAGTCTCACTGGGCTTCAGTTTCATTCAACTATAATGTGAAGGAAATGCACTAGACGATCTTAAAAGACCTTTCCAGTTCTGACTTTTATCATCCCAAATGGTTAGACATAGAGTTGTCACTCAGCATACACAATTAATGGGTAATGCCCTAGGATACTGAATTACGTGCTTTAAGTGGGTGTTATAAGTGAGAATTCAGTGTACCTAAGAAGATTCAGTCAATTGGATAGGGAATAACCCAACGAATTCTTCCTTTCTTGGAAGAGGGTGAGAAAGTCTCAAATAAATATCTTCCCTGAATTACCACATGCTAGAGCTGCTGTTACAAATCTCTCCTCGTCCTTGGCTTGGTTCAGCTTAGCTGGACTCCTTATTCTTTTTTTTTTTTTTTTTGCTTTTTGAAGGGGGGAAGGCAGGGCAATTGGGGTTAAGTGACTTGCCCAAGGTCACATGGCTAGTTTTTTATGGTAAGTGTCTGAGGCCGAATCTGAACTCAGGTCCTCCTGACTTCAGGGCCGGTGCTCTATTCACTATACCACATAGCTGCCCCAACTCCCTACTCTCTTATTATATACCTTTATTTTTTTGTGACTGCTGGAGCCAGGAGTGGATTCATTTCTTGCCTCCCCCATACCCAAATGATTAATACAGATAAGACTCAAACAAGTTGCCTAACAGAAAAACAGCCTCCCCCCCCCCAACCTATAATCACACCTCTAACAATCATTCTGCCATCTCTTTGACTGGTTGGCACAGTCTCCTAGGCAAGCCTACTGCTACACTGTGGGAGATGGTATCTTGGCATCTGGCACTTATTCTCCAGTCTTACCTGATCCTATTCAGATGCTTTTCTTATTTACGTATTTTCTCCTGGCTCCTGAACACACTGAATCATGGCCCTATTGCACAGACCTTGGAAATGGGCTACCTGTAGGAACAAGGCAAAAGTTGCATTGGAAAAGAACACTGGTAAAGAACTGGGTCATCATTTTTTGAGTCAGGAAAGGGTAACCCTTGTGTCCCATTGCTTCTCAGCTTCTTGGAACCAACCCAAAGCAAGGAAGGTCATTCATCTTCACATGGAAGGACTGGAGTTACCTACCTGGAGCTTGACTCCATCAGCCCTTGAATTAATAATTCAGACTCCAATCAGCATAATGACCAACCATAATTCCATAGGATTAAAGATGAAATGGGGCAGCTAGGTGGTGCAGTGGATAGAATGTCAGTCCTGGAGTCAGGAAAACTCATCTTCCTGGGTTCAAATCTGGTCTCAGTCACTTACTAGCTGTGTGATCCTGGGTAAGTCACTTAACCCCATTTGCCTCAGTTTCCTCATCTGTAAAATGAGCTAGAGAAGGAAAAGGCAAACTGCTCTAGTATCTTTACTAAGAAAACTCCAGGTAAGGGCATGAAAAATCATACATGACTGAACAACATCTATCATATATTTCATTTTGTTCCCTATAAGGCAAACTCACCTTATGATACTGACTTCTTTTGGGGGTACTATGCACTTTGCGGCACAAAGTCTTATCCAAGGCGGCAGGGTTGAAGATACAAACCCTTGGGGACCATTCACTGTGGAAGAAAACTAAAGCTCCTATTCAAGCCCAAGATGCTTCACTGTTGCCACCAAAAACAAAACAAACAAACAAAAAAACTTCATCTGTTTCTTGCTGTCTTTGACCATGGGGCTCCCTAACCAGATAATGATACTAAGAGGAAATGATTAACATTATTAACAACAAGAGGGGCAACTTAGAACCTCATAGATGGACTGTTTGAAAGAAACATTAGAGCTCCTCTAGTCCAATCCCCTCATTTAACTGGTGAGGAACATGAGAGCCATAAGGATCAAATGACTCAGCCAGCATCAACAGGAAGGAAGTACAAGAGCTGGGAAGAACTGCTTTCTCACTTATTAGCCTCCCAAGTGACCTTAGATAGATCACTCTCAGAGGCTGTAATACCTCTGAGGCCCAAGCTTGTCTCTGAAGCTCTTTCCAGCTCTGAAATGCTAAAGCCTTCCTAACTCTCCAGGCCCAAATGGATTTCCCCCAGCATATCTCTGATCTCCTACAGTATTTATGACAAAGGTAAATACTTACTAACTACTCACTGTGTACAGAGGATTGTGTAGGCTAGGGAAGAGAATCCACTGAAACTCATTCAACAAACATTCCCTAAGTGCTCACTTTTTTCCCCCAGGACCTGGGCTAGGTGCAGAGGATACAACTACAAGAAGAAAAAGTCCCTGCCCTCAAGGAGCTTACATTCTGTTGGGGAAAGTGGTGTGTGGAAATAAAATATATGAGCAGATGAGTCCGTGCATGACAATTTCAGGAGGGAACAAGTGCTAACAGTTGGGGTGGGAGGGGAAGAATCAGGAAAGCCTTCCTGTAGAAAATGGTACATCACCTGAAGGGAACTAAAAATTCTCTGAGGCAGCAGTGAGTTGGGAGTACATGTCTGGCATATAAAAGCACAAGGGAGAAAGATGGAGTAACGTGTTTGTAGAACAGCAGTTAGATCCTTTTGGCTAGAGCAGAGAATGTGGAAATGGGCAATGAGAACCATTGAAATTTTCAAAACAGGGAAATAACATGATACAAACTATGGTCCCTTTCCCTCATAATGATCACAGTCTAGATGGCAGTTAATCAATAAACATCAAATACTTACTATGTGTTATTCGTTGTGTTAAGCATTGAGGATACAAAAAAAAAAAAAAGCAAAAGATCAACCATGACCTTGAAGAAGTCACAATCTTAAGGGGGAGACAACATACTAGACAAATTTGAAATACCCAACAGAGGGGAGGCAGTAGAATGGGGGTGAGGAATCTGCAGCCACAAAGCCACATGTGACCCTCTAGGTCCTCAAGTTGAGGCTTCGAGACTGTAGATTTCCCACCCTGCACCAGAATTAAGCAGGGTTGGGAAAGGCTCCCTGTAGAAGATGATACTTGAAGGGAGCCAGGGAAGCCAGGGGACACAGATATTCCAGTGAAAATACTCAGAGTAGAGAGAGGTCCAGTTGGAGAAACCACAAAGAATCCAGTGTCATTGGATCACAGAGTTGGGGGAAAGGGGGCTAAATTATGAAGGGCTTTGAACATCAGAGGATTTTATATTTCATCCTGGAAGTGATAAGGAGCCACTGGAGTGTATAAAGGGGAGAAGATAAAAATACAAATAGCTATAATGAACAGTATGATATGAAAAGTGCATTAGAGAGGCTCCGAATACATAGAAAAACAATAAAAGACCATGTAGAATGAGGTTCCAGGCTATGGTACTAGATTAGAAGCCTCAGGAGGCAGGGTCATACATCTCATCTAAACTTTGGATCTTTCCCAGTGTTCTGCTCGTAGAAGCAGCTAAATAAAGATGTGTTGATTGATTAGGGGAGTGTGGCACAGGAGAAAGGACCCTAGATTGGAGGTACTAGGCTCCTATTCTGGCTCTCCTACCTACCTGTGAGACCTTGGACAAGTAACTCCGGACCTTAGCTGCTTCACTTACAAAATAATGGGGCTGGGGGCTCAGTGAGTAAGAGCACTGGTCCCAGAGTTGGGATGACCTGGGGATCGAATCCGGGCTCTGATACTTAGCACCACACCCAGAAATAACTGGCCATGTAACCTTGAGCAAGTTACTTAACCCCAACTGCTTTAAAAAAAAAATAATAAAAAATAATGGGAGTGGACTTCCTGACCTCTCTCTCTTCCAGCTCAAAATCTGTGATCTTACATGATAACCTTGTGAGTGACCGGTATAGACAATCTATATTCTCTAGTTAGCCTCTAATATCCTTGAGGGCAGAGACCATCCATGCCTCCCATCTCTAGTGCCCACTCACAATTTAGTTTAGCATAGAACTGGGTGGAGACTGGTGATCAGTAGGATATAAGTTCCTTGAGGCAGTACTTTCTCCTTGATTGTTTTTTTGTTTTTGTTTTTGTATCCTCGGAGGCAAAGGGAATGAATGGATAGAGGGTTGGAAGAATCAGGAAGACCAAGATTCAAATTCTGCCTCTAAGGCATCCTGGCTAGTCAGGTCACCTTTCCCCTCAGTGCCCCAAGGAACTCTAAAACAACAAATTGCAGGATAGGTGTTGATGGAAATATACTTGGTTGATGGAAATTCCACACTGGAGACTCCCTATACCAATGAAATCCCTCAACTCATTTAAAAAAAAATCTCCAGCACCTCCAAATAGAGCAGCTGGGTAGCATAGTGGATAGAGTGCTTGCCCTGGAGTCAAGAGGACCTGAGTTCAAATTCGGACTCAGACACTAACAAACTGTGTGACCCTGGACAAGTCGCTTAATCCCATTTGCTTCCGTTTCCTCAACTATAAATAATGAGCTGGAGAAGGAAATAACAAACCACTCCAGTATCCTTGCCAAGAAAACCCCAAATGGGGCCAGGAAAAGCTGGATGTGGCTTAACAACAACTTAACAATAATACCTTTACCCACCTGCTTGCTGGGTTCAGCTGAATTCCGTAAATACTTACAGATTAATTGGTTGACAAGAAGGTTGCATATGGAGTCCTTATACACATATGACAGGAAACAGAATACTAAAACTGAACAAAACTTTAGAGATCAATCAATCTATCCCCTTCATTCTACAGATCAAGAAACTGGGGCCCAGAAAGAGACCTTCCTAAAATAATAGCAAGAATAATTACCATCAATACAAAGGTCTCTCATTCTCCAGGTTACTAGCATGTAAAGAGTCAATCAGTACTATGTGCCAGGCAGTGTGTTAAGTGCTGGTATAATGCTAAATCACTGTGCTAAACACATACACACATTAGAAGGCTTCTTACACTGCAAAAAATCCAAGCAAATAAGTCATGTCTCAGCATTGTAACAGCATATGAATAATGATCAGGCTGAGAAAGACAGTCCCCCTCCACCCCACTAGCATCCCAGCCCTCCTGCCTAATAGGGAAAGTTACACCACAGAGTCAGGTCCCTTTGCAATCAGTAACAGGGAAAACATCTTATTAATATGATCCTAAAGAGTGACCTTTTTTAAAATTTTTTTAAAGAAACAGTGGGATAATTGAGACCTAAGAAGAAAACGGGCCCCTAGCACCATCTGGGCTAGATTCTGACTTAGAATCCCTATTCCTAGACTCCCAGCTGACATATCCCATTTGTTTAAAAGGGACTGACTTTCCTCCAGGAGAGAAAAGCTAGCATCTTGGAGACTGAGGTCACAGGCTTGAGAGAAGAATCCTCTTAGGAGGTATCTAGGTGGTGCAGTGGATAGAACACCTACCCTGCAGTCAGAAGGATCTGAGTTCAAATGTGACCTCAGACACTTGATACTTACTAGCTGTGTGACTCTGGGCAAGTCACTTAACCCAGATTGCCTCTTCAAAACAAACAAACAAAAAGAATCCTCTTAGCCAAAGAGCCTTGAAGATGAAGGGAAAGTTGGGATAATATCCGGGGATGAGACTAAGCTAGGGGCAAACTAGTGACAAAAAAGTAGATTGCCAATCATGGTTTCTCTACAAAAGTGCTTTTCTGTGATCCCCAATGCTACATCAACAAATCCATATAGACATATAGAATAATAGCCAGCATTTATACAGTGCTTTAAGGTTGGCAATGCTCTCTACCTATATTATCTCATTTGATGATCATACCAAGCCTAACAGCCCTGGGAACTAGGTGCTATTATTATTCCATGTTACAGATCAAAATCATCCCATAGCAATTTGAGTGTCTGAATCAAGATTCAAACTCAGGTAGTCCTGACACCAAATCTATCCACTAGACTGGCTTGTTGCCTCTATATAAACACAAACCCACATACCCACACACTCCCACATATTTGTGCATATGCATACATATGTAAATATATGGGGAGAAAGAGTGAGAGAGACAAAGAATGAGAAAGAGGAGACAGAGTAAGAGAGAGAGGGACAGGAACCAAGCTTTCATGTGCACACAGGCCTGAGCATTTCCTCTGTACATGGCCCAGGGATCAGATATCTTGGTGGCTATAAAGCCACTGTCCCTATCCCTAGAAACTCAGAATCTAGTGGGGAAAGTAAGGGGACTGCCCCCTCTACAACATCCTGACATCAGTTCTTTGGATATAAAATACTACATGATCCAGTGGATCAAAAGTCAGCCTTAGACCTTTCCAGGCAATTCTCAAATATTGTCTTAGTTGCAAGCTTATGACCACAGAAAAGGTAATATGTATTTACTTCCCAGCCGTTTAATAGATAAAAATAATAACCAAAAAGCCCCAAGGACTTTTGATTCTCTTTTCTTCCACCTTTTTAAGGTGGGTATACCAGTGGTTTCAGAAGGGATTGGTATTTACCTTCGGAGAAAACCTGTCAAATCTGACATGCAATGTCTCACCTTCCATTCCAGGGTCCTTTCATTGGGATTAGATTATGAGTTTGTTTCATTCCCATTAAAACAATAAATCCTCTTTGGAAACCATTTCTAATTCTGCTGCTTAGGTTTGTTCTAATTAGCACCGAATAACAAAAGTATAACAGTAGCACCTATTCTCCCAACTTCTCTAACAGCCTGTCAGAGAAAGAACAGTGTGAATAACAGCTCAGTTTATAAGAGGCTTTGTCATTTTTCCATTTAGAATGAAACACACACAGGCTGATACAAGGCCCTGTTGATGTGACTCCAGGAGAATGGGCTATGGCCCAACACACTGAAGGAAACAAATGGCAAGACCACGGCTTTTGGATCCCTGCTCCACAGTTTGGCCACATAAACAAGCCCTGGCTGGCCCAGGGGACCAAAATGTTCTGTCTGCCACTGGCATGGCTTTGGATGCATATAAAAGAAAGAAAGTATCTTCAAACCCTAAATCCTCACTGAGCACCTGAGTCACTCTACAACGGCAGGGAGGGACGCTGCTTGGCCCTTCCACAAGCCAAGGACAACCTTCCTTAAAGACTAGAAGGGCAACCTGGAGTTTTTATCACTTGATCCTAATTTTAGAATTGTACTCCAGACTAGCATTTCTTGCTTATTCTTAAGAAAGCCAGTGTTGGATGGAACCTTAGAATGTAAACTGCTAGAGCCAGACAGAATTCTGTGTAATACAGAATGCCAAAGGTGGAGGAGCCCTAGAAAATAGAATATTGGAACTGGAAGGAGTTTTAGAATAAAGAACACAGAATGTCAGACCTGGAAAGAATTTGGACAACAGAATGCCAGAGCTGAAAGGAAACATAGAACATAGAATGTCAGAGCTAACCAGGACCTTAGAACATAGAACACGTCATCAATCAATCAATCAACATTTATTAAGCACCTACAGTATGCCAGGTAGTATGCTAAACACTGGGGATACAAAAAGAGGCAAAAGACAGTTCCTATCCTCAAGAAGCTTACACTGAGGAAGACAACACACAAACAAATTTAGACAGAGAAAACTATATGCTGGATAAACAGGAAATAATTACAAGAGGGAAAGCACTGGAATTAAGAGGTGTTAGGGAAGGCTTCCTATAGAAGAGGGGGTTTGGCAGAAGGAGAAAAAGAGCAAGAGGAGGGTTGACATAACTTGTCAGAACTAGAAAGGATCTGAAAACAGCATGTCAGCTCTAGAAAGGACCTTAGGACATAGCATGTCTGAGCTGGAGGGGACCTTAGAAAGATCATCTAATTCAGCCTCCTCTTTTTATAGAGGAAGAGAAACTTTACCCTGTTAAGCATCAGAGTCCAGACAAGAGACCATTTGTTTTTCCCACCATACCACGTCATTTTGACATCTGTATACACACTGTATCTTACAATCTATTTAGGAAGATAAGAGGGATCCATAAGGGAAACACTAGAGAATATTTTTGAGGTCAGTCTACTCCAGTGTGGTTTCACCAAAGTCAATGCTTAGATAGATGAATGTGAATGAGTGAAATAAGTAACTTTGCTAGTCACACAGGAGGTGCTAAAAAAATGATAGAACCACTGCCACAGAAGAATCAGTCCTTTTCTATGCCAACAGAGACCTGTTCCTTCATGTACACATGGGAAACAATCAGAGATCAAGTGGAAGCAAGCGTTCAGTGTTAGAGAGGAGCCAGAGTATAGTACTATGCACACCCAGAGTCTGCATTCATTAAAGCTCTTTGAATGAATGAGTCCAGGGCAAAAACTATTAAACACATTATGAATGGGACTTTCATTTTCCTTCCTTTGAATTATTCACATTCCAACTTGAGAATGTTAATAGGAGGTTAATGAGAGCCTTTTAACTGGGCTTTGGTATCCACACCCAATCTAGCTGAGATAAAGATGGTTTTGGCTGATATTCTTCCTCCCTGATTATACCTTTAAAAAAAAAAAAGATACAATTTTATATTTGTTGTGAAAATCACCAAGAGACCGACTCAGAAAATGAATCACCCATTCGTGTCCCGGCCTCTCCCATTCGCCTTCCCTGCAATCCCCCTTCAGCAGAATCAATAGAATGTGTTCCACCTTGTTTGAAGAAGCAGGATGTCATGTTGGCAAGGCAACGGGATGGGCATCCTACCCAACCCACCTCCAAAAAAGAAGCTTAAAGGATAGCTTTGCTGCTCTTATAATAAAAAAAAAAAGTCAGGGTCAATGGTTTACTCCCAAGGTCTGGAGAAATATTTATCTTGTCTTCCATCAGTCAGACTGATTTTGCACCCTATTTCACAATACACAAAAGCTTAGTGTTGCAACTGGGTATGTGACATCATGGATTATGGCTATAATGTTCAAAACATACAGATCTGTCCCTGGTATGCTAACAGTACTTTTATTAGATTTTTTTTGGGGGGGAAGAAGAAGAGGGGAGGACACGGATTGGGTTTGTGTGTGTATTGAATAGATGTAGTTTTCGTCTTTGAAGTTTAAGACCAGTTGTAAATTCCTTGAAGTCCGTCCTATTTCCTTTTATATTAGCATGTTAACAAGCTTTGGAAGACTGACAGACGTTACAGGAAGGCGCAGCTGGGTGCTCCCCGAGTCTGGGGCCTAATTCAAACCAGAGCACGAAGCCTTCCTGAACTCTGCGGCTTGTCTGGTGTTTACAGACTCGGCAGGAAGAGCCCATCGCCACAGTGATGAAGCCATAATGTCCTCATCAAATACGGATGCTTTCTGTCCTACGAAGGCAACAGTTGGGATTAATTAAGAAAGGAAATGCCACAATACTCTAAATTACCTCTCTAGTTGAAACCTTTGCACCAGATGAAGTTCAACAATAAAAATGGGGAACCATATACACATATAAATATATATATGAATATATACATATATATACACACATGCACTGAGAACACACACACACACACACACACACACACACACACACTGAGAATTAAGGCCTTTCTCAGAGGCAGTCATTGAAGGTCCTGCCCTACCATGTAAGTATATTTAACTACTCAGCAGTCAAAGGTACTGGCTTCCCATTCTTTAGGTCGGAAATACGCAACACTTTAAACCCAAGTAACAATGAGAAGTCTTCTGGTACAAACAAAACTATCTGTCCTAAGCATTAAATAGATCCCCAGTAACTCCTTCCAAATATAATAGTCAAGTCTAATTCACCTATCCCCAATCAACTCACTAGAGTGTCACCAAGTTTGAAAAGACTCCCCCATCAGACGTTCTTAGAGTCTCTGCTGAATGGTGACATAAGCTAATTTCGCAAATCCCCAAGAGAGAACTATAGCATTACAGAATGTGTGAATTAGAAGGACCCTTAGAACATAGAATGTCAGTGTTAAGAGGGACCCCAGACCATAAATATAGGAGCAGTGGGTGGCTTGGTGGCTGGAGCACCTGCCTGGAGTCAGGAAGACCTGAGTTCAAATCCGGCCTCAGACACCTAGCTATGTGAACCTGAGCAAGTCACTTAACCCAGTTTGCCTCAGTTTCCTTATCTATAAAATGAGCTGAAGAAGGAAATGGCAAACCACTCCAATATCTTTGCCAAGAAAACCCCAATTGGGGTCACAAATTGTCAGACATGACTGAAACTACTGAACAACAACAACAACAACAGCCTTGGGGAGACTAGGTGGCGCAGTGAGTAGAGCACCGGCCCTGGAGTCAGGAGGACCTGAGTTCAAATCCGGTCTCAGACACTTAACACTTACTAGCCGTGTGATCTTGGCCAAGTCACTTAACCCCAATTGTCCCTCCAAAAAGCAACAAAAAATTTTTTAATAAAAAAAAAACAAAAACAACAGATTTTGATGGGATTTTAGAGGCTATCCAATCTAACCCTCTTATGTTACTGACGGAGTCCAGACAAGAGCAATGACCCAAAAGAGACAAAAGGAATTCACTTAATTTCAGACAAACCATCATTTAATGTTATGTTGCTTTTTCCAGTGGGCACAATTTCTTGGCAGAGAATTAGCAGCAATATTACAGAAGCTAAAAATTCATTTCCTTGGAAATCACAGTGCCAGTCCCACTTACATTTATTGTCAAGAGAGAGTTAATAAAGCAATTGTGTCTAAAGGAAAGCTGTTTTGAAAAGTCATATTTTAAAACCATATTTACCAGCTGACTATGAGTTCATTACTTGGTCTCACGAATTAGCATGAGTCAAACTATATTACTTCAAAGAGGCCTCTGGGTTACATTGAGGGGCTGAATTCCTACCTAACTCCTTCCTTGCCAATGGGGGATATTGATTTTGCCTGCACTGGACAGCCCTGAGCACTGACTCTTCACTCTGTCTAACAAATTCAGTTTTACTATTTCATAGCCTTTCTGACACTAACATTTAATGAACATCCCACGAATCAGAGAGGATTTTGGAACAATTGGTTTGGTTTTTATTTTGATGAAATTTCAATAAAAAATAGAATGTAAACACTGATGACTAATGTATACCTTAAAGGCTGTCCAACCTCAGCCAACCATATGTTGGGTTTTCATGCCCACTTAGGATTTGTGATTGTTACCAAGATTCCATGTGCACCTGGTTATGTGACCAAAATATTCTGCCAGAAATGTAAACAATGCCAGTTGGGATTCAACCTCATTTAAACCATATTGTTAAACAGGATCTGTGTATGTTGGGGAAGCTGGTGTATTGAAAGCATCACAGATGAACAGCTTACTATTTTTCTATCCAAAATGAGAGTTTCTGCATTAAAGTGGAGAGAATGCTGACTTTGGACTCATGTTTGAATCCTTCTTTTAGGACTTACTGTGTGAATATGGCCAATTCATTTCAGCTTTTGAGCAGTTTCGTAATCTATAAAATGGAGATGATGATCATATTTACACTACTTACCACACAGGATTGTTGGGAAGAAAATGCTTTGTAAATCTCAACAGGCTACAGAAACACGAGCTTCTACCATTCCTAGAACAAGGAAATTAGACCTGATTAGAACTAGAAAGTCCATTAGAATACAGAATGTCACAGTTGAGCACTCTAGAATGCAGAATGTTGGAGCTGGTAGAGAACATGGAAGATAGAATAAATACAGAATGTCAAAAAGGCAAAAGCAAAACCAAAAATATTGTTGTTGAGTTTTTTTGGAGGGGGGAGGGCAGGGCAATTGTGGTTAAGTGACTTGCCCAAGATTACATGGCTAGTTAAGTGTCTGAGGCCGGATTTGAACTCAGGTCCTCCTGACTCCAGGGCCAGTGCTCTATTCACTGTGCCACCTAGCCACCCCAACCAAAAATATTGAATGTGAAAATTATGTATAAATTGAAATAATTTGTTTGGCCTTTTTGTGGGGGGTAGGGGAGTATATTTCAAATCCTGTTTTTCTCTAGCCCAATTCACCTAAGAAATGCTTGATGAGATGACTTTTTATGTCTGGAAGAGACTTATGATTCTCACATTCTGGAGTTTTAGGGTTTTAATACTACATGATGGTGTGAGATAATTCTGTCACTGATAGTCAGATACAGACATTGTAGAAATGATGGCACGGTTTTTTCCCCCTCCATAGGTCTGGAGAGAAACACTAGGTTTTTTTCAGTGTTACTTAACAGTACTACACACAACATGGACTTAGTAAGGGTATAGTTGGTCAAACCAAGAATAGAACAGGTTTAGTCAAATCTACCTTAATACAAGCATCTAAATCATCTACTTTAATGTTGTACGTTAACAAATTACTACTAAAACTCAGGTTGAAGGGGAAAGGGATAGGATGATGAAGATGACAGTGATGCTTTAGAACTTTTGACTTTTAAAAAATTCATTTGGTTAAAGTTTGTCTGTCATTCAAGGTCCTTCACAAACAGACAACTGTCTCCCTCTCCAATCTTATCTTTTCATTAATTCCCTCTATGTTCATATTACTTACTCCTCACTGTGACCCTACCAGACTAGACCTTTACTGATCTCCTGAATATATACTGCTGCCTCCTACTTCCCTATCTTTGTACTTGCAAAGTAGGCAAAAGGTTTAGGGCCTTTACATGACCTTTCTTCCCTGCCCTTCTTCCCCTGCTGAATTCTTACCTGCCTTTTATTTTTTTATTTTTTGTTTTTTGGAGGGCGATTGGGGTTTTGACTTGCCCAAGGTCACACAGCTAGTTTTTTTTTGTGTTAAGTGTATGAGGTAGGATTTGAACTCAGGTTCTGCTGACTCCAGGGCCAGTGCTCTATTCACTGCGCCACCTAGCTGCCCTAAACCAACATTCTTATGAGCTCAACTTTGTATCCCTGACTCCTAGTTTGGGTACTCTACACATACTTTTATTGTTCAGTTATTTCAGTTGTGTCCCCATCGTGGCCCCATTTGGGGTTTTCTTGGCAAAGATACTGAAGTTTGCCATTTCCTTCTCTGGCTCATTTTAGTGGATGAGGAAACCGAGGCAAGCAGGGTTAAGTATCTGGCCCAGGGTCACACAACTAAGTGTCTCAGGCTAGATTTGAACTCATGTCTTCCTGACTCTAGGCCCTACACTTCATCCATTGCGCCACCGAGATGCACTTCTATACACAAACAGTAAGCGTTAAAAAATGTTTCATGAATGAATGAATGCATCTAAAGTATATATCAAGGTTTCTCCTTTTTTATAGCAGGGCGGATATGAGAATTCATTGGTAGAAGGAAATTCCTAGTGTGGCAAATCCTTCTCCCAATGAAGGTTAATGCCTACTCTATAACTTAAGAGGCTTGAGTGTAGCATTGAGACATGCAGTGATTTACCTGGATGGGGACACAGAATACATATATGGCAGAGTAAGGATTTGAACCCTGATCTTACCTGACTCCAAAATCACTTTGCTATCCATCATGTCAAGCTCCCCCCTCACAAGTTTCTTCTTTCAAAAAGCACTTACTATGCATGAGATGGATGATAGGCACATTTGACTCCTTATTCACTCACTTTCAGTCACAGCTTTGAAACCTTGTCCAGACCCTAAACATTCAAATCTGAGAGGTCTTTTTGACCGCCAAGCTCTAAGGATCTGGGTTGACAAGGTCTTCCACGTGCATGGCCAGTATTCATTTTCTAAACTTATACAAAGCACACAGGAAGCAGCCCTTTTCAAAATGAAAGAGTTGACAGTTATTTACATAATGAATATGTGCCAAACTATATCCACTTTTAAATGTTTATATCTGCCAGACAGCTAGCCAACAGCTACAGCATACAACTCCAGAGACAGAGACCAAATAACCCTGTGACTCTATTTCTCAATACACGTCTTTCCCTTTGAATAGTACCTAGACATGCAGCTGAAAAAATAATTCCACCATTTCTCATTGAAGTTGATTTGTGTCTTATGTTACTTCCCATTAGTCTCATCTGCCTTGTCCAATTCCAGAAATACAATCATCAGGGACAGGAGCAGGGCACTCACAGAAAATGGAGGTATATGCCCCTAGTATTTCTATCTTTAGTGACTTTTTCCTGGGGCATTCATCCAGTAGACTTTCCATCTCCAATGAAGACAGAGAACAGACCTAGCATTTCTATCCAAACTGGACTATTTAAGATTCCTCAATTTTGCCTTGCCTGTTCTCATCTCTGAGCTTTGCATATCCCTCCTCCATGCCTGGAATGGTCTCCAACCTTCCTCTGCTTTTTCTTAGAGTTCTAGCTCAGATGCTACCTTCTCCATAAAGCCTTCCCTGACCCTCCCCCAGATAAAAATGACCCTTTCCTCCTTTAACCTTTTATAACACTCCCTTTTAAATTCTCCTATGCACTTATATTACAACTTTAATAAGAAGAAAAATAATAATACTCACTAGTATTTATAGGTATGCCAGCTAAGTGATGCAATGTATAGAGCGCTGGGCCTGGAGTCAAGAGGACCTGGGGATCTGAAAGTGAACTGCATCATTAATAATAAATGCATGTGAACTGAATTATAGGCACCAGAAGGGGCCAGAAGATTCTGACCATGATGAGTGTTATGTGGTCTACTCTTATCTATAGCTTCATAAATCTAGAACTGCACAGGGCCTCAGAGGCCCTCTAGTCCAGCTCCTTCATTTTACGGAGGAAACTGAGGTCCAAAGAGGCTAAGTGATTTTCCCAAGATCACAAGAGAAGTCGTGAGTAGCAAAGGAATCATAGGATTGATTATAGGTCTAGAGCTGGATGGCACCTCAGAAGTCTTCTAGTCCTGACCTCTCATTTCACAAAGGAAGAAACGGAGGCTGATGGAGGTTGAGTTGAAGTATGATTTAAACCTGTCGTCCAAAATCAAAGTTCTGTTTTCAAATTTTTCCCTAATAGGAGACAAAGTGATTCCATGAAAAAAGGCATTGGATCTGGAGTCAAAGGAGCCAGATTCTGATCCCAGCTCTGCCCCTTTCTACTGGATGACCTTGGGAAAGCAAATTAACCTCTACAGGCCTTACGTTTCTTCATCTCCATCTGAAAAATGACATAATTGAATTATATGGCTTCCATGATCCTTTGCATCTCTAAATGTGTGATCATCTAGTTTTCTGTTTTGTTTAATGAAAAATACTCCTTCCCACCATATTTTCTTCCTTCCTCTCTTTCTTCCTTTGTTCCTTCTCTTTCTTTCTTTCTCCTATCTTCCTTCCTTTTCTTCCTTCCTTCCTCTTCTTCCTTCCTTCCTTTCTTTTTTTTCTTTCTAAATTTGTCCAACAAACTGAAGATACAAATATAAAGGACAGAGCCAATGTTATTTTTTCCCCAACTACACCACATTGGCCCTCAGTATAAGGAGAATGGTTGATGGTGATAAATACTATTTCCTGACAACATTTTGTTGTCCCATAGTTTCTTTTATAGAGAGATTTCATAAGACTAAACTAGGGACAAGTATTTTGTGAATTCTTAGAGAATCAGAATCATGAGCAACCTAGGCATCTAACCCAAATGTTTTCCTTCAGTTCTTGAAACAGGCTGCTGTAGTTGTAGCATGTAGCCAGTTGTACTTAGGGGTTATATTGGCTCTGTGTTTTATGAAGTCATTTATCTGAATGTAACATATAATGCCACTCACTTTTAGGAGCCCTGGTTTCAGAGCTTCAAGTGGGGCTCAGGCCACAGTGTGAGGAGTTTCTTACTGGTCTGTTCCCAAAGTTTCCCTTATCCATGTGCTCTCCTAAAGACAATAACTGGCACAGGGAAAACAAATGACCTATGAATAATTTAATGAAAGTAGTCCCCTCCAATTCACATTTGCCCCAACTGTCATAACCCATGTACATAATGCCAGTTCCCTCATTGAGTGGGCTTGTTAATTATGTATAGCATCCTGACATGCAAACATGCAATTTAGCCCCAAGACATCAGCAATTAGTTAATTAATCTCAACACAAATGATCTGAACCACTCCGAAAAGCACTGTACAGCCAGTAGCAAGTGGAAGGGAATTTTTCTACCAAGAAACTGAATAATCTTGGAACAGAAATGAGGTGAAACCAGAATACAAAATGGATTCTGTGCAACAAAGATACCACTGTATTAAGACATGGGTGTTCAGCAGAGGCAGTTGGAGATCATTCCATCTGGCCAAAGACTGAATTGAGGTCAAGCTGGCCTAAAATAAACACCTGCTGCCTCTCAGTTGACTGGGACTCAAACAATATGAAAAGGAAAGGGAAGGGAAGGGAAGGGAAGGGAAGGGAAGTCATGTGGAGGAGTTAAGTGAGTCATCTGGGCCCTGGGTTGATTGGTACTAATGAACATTGACCACATTTTACTTTGGACTGTGCAGGAATCTCCTGCTTCCATTGCTTGTTGGCCAATGTGCATCAATCTTGAAAAAGCAGCACAACATCCAGTCCTTCTGAGTTTATTCTGCTTTTCTTTAGAGTCCAGGAGATCCAAGTGCCAGTCCCACAAGGTTACACCCATCTTGTTTCCTGCCTTTAGGGAAGGAGCACAAATTTAAGAACCCAATTATTCCAAAAGTTCATCTCCAAGTTCCCTAACCTGACTTGGTAGAATTAAGAGGTCTTGTTTGGAGTCTAATACTAGGCAAAAATTGGACAGATGAGTGTAAAGTCGAATTGATCAATACCAGTTTAAATGAGAGATTAGAATACACTTAGTGTCAGTATTCAGTTGGGCTCCTTGTCTGGATGGTTGTACTATGTATTACTAAACACACATGCTCACTCTTTTCTGGCAGCCAGAATAATATTTTCATCTAAATATGTAACAGTATAATTAGAGCACATTTGGGATTATGGCTAAAAAAGTGTTGTTTTCAATTTTTTTTTAAATTCTTGACCAGTCCTTGAAAATGTCAAGAGTGTCACAATTTCTCCCTAGCTCTTTTCCCAAATTTAAAAACAGGGGGATTTTTCCCTAAAGTTTCAGACATGATCCACTAAGGTTTCCAGTTTGTCACAGTTATGTTGGACATGTGGTGAGGTTCTGCTCATAGTGGCTGGGTGTTCTCCAAATGGACCCATCATAAGACCTCTTCCATCCCTCTGTCTCTAGTAAAAAGTCTCCATATAAATCCTAGTGCAGTCAAAAGTGGGAACTGCATTTGTAATCAGAGGACTTGGATTTGAGCCTAGGCTATGCTGTTTACTGTGTGACTGTGAGACCCCTTTGGGTCTCAGTTTCCTCATGCATAAAATGAGAGTCAGATTAAAATATAACTACAATCTCTTCCATCTTTAAATCCACAATTTCATTATTGGACTCCAACAGCATAAAACAGAGAAGAGTGTGAGGAGAAAGGTGTTGAGGTTGTCATGAAAGCCTTCATGGAAGAAGTGCTAAGAGACCCTGGGTGAAAACCGCTGAGTATTCAGCAACGGTATCACTGGTACCCACGTGCTCATTAAACATCATTCAAACTTCTCCATACTATGTATGACATAGGACATGATTCCTGGATGGAAAGGTCTTCTGGAGATATTCCAAGGATGCTTTTCCCACAAAAATAACTTCAACCTCAATATTCAGCTTATTAGCACTTTACTGATGGAACAATTTATCCATGATCAAAAATGCTCAAAACAAAAGTCCACGGGCTTGTGTCTTATATATGCTGAAGTAATTTGGGCTATTTCCCCTCCACATAGGGGCCCTGAAGCATGAGAAGCTCAAAGTTTCAGAGCTCATCTACATGTCAAGGTCCACTTCAGCTCTGCCACACACGAGGTACAACCCCCAATGAAATATGGATTCCAACTTCAGACAGAGAGTTGTCTCTTTCCTTGATTCAACTCCATTGTTGCTAGAGAAACAACCCAATTCCTGGATATTCATTTTCTCTCCAAGAAAAATGTGGTTCAGAGAAGAGAAAAATGACCTCTCCTCTTTTCTCCCCTTTAGTAAAGGGCAATTTACAAAAATTTTCAGTGACCTCAGTGGAGACTGTCTCTCCAGTTCTGAAGCAATACCTGGACTCATAAACCATTAGAGCTGGAAGGGGTCACAAAAATGAACTAATCCAACCCTCTCATTCTGAAGACAAGAAAACTCAGACCCAGAGAAATGAACTGTTTTGTCCACATTCATACAGTAGTACTAGTGGCAAAATTTAGACTACAACCCAGTCTCTTAACTCCCTATCTACCACTCTTTACACCCTGGACTGTCTCTTTGTGCCTCTGATAACAGATATCACAGTGTTGTACACATAGGATCATGGATTTAAAGCTGGAAGAGAGGCTAGAGATAATCTAGTTCAACCTCTTCATTTCCTAGGGCCAGCAACAGTGGTAAGCTTGTAAATGTTTAACAACTGGCTTGGGCGGGGACGGGGTTGGGGGAGGGGGGGGTTGGAAGAACCATGTTCACACTACACTTTTCAATTTATATTATCAGCATTTTCTCCATCTCTTTCTTAAGTCTAAGTAATCAACAGAACAATAAATCAAGTCCTGATTTGTAGTGTTTGCCGATTTCCTAGATGTAAATGCCACACTGAAGATTTAAGATCTGCTTGAGGAGCTGGCTCCAGCACACCCCCGTGGCAGAAGGCTAGTGGTTTGCCCAAAGTCACACAAGAAACAATTAACAAAGAAGGGCATTTTAACCAAGGATTTCTGACTCTAAATCTAGGGTGCTTTTCAGTGAACAATGCTATAGAAATGAATATGCTAGATAGTAATAGTCCCTGTAGAAAAGATATAGCCCTAGACCTCATAATCTAACTAAAATTAGCCCTGACATGCAGATAAAATAAAACCCCAAACTTAACTCTCAAAGCACCAAGTCAATACACACATCATCTGCACTTAAGCCCAAATGTCTCATTCTCTCACACCCAAGGCCTGTGAAAACTCAACTGTCCCTAAGGCATTCTAAATGAAAAGGAAAAAGAAAACATCTGCCACCCCATTCCCATACACACCCCCCCAAACTTACTACAAGCTTTTATCCAGCAGCCACCAGCAGTCCCAACTCTCTGGTCGCTTGCAACATTGGCCACCTCCAAAGTCCTCTGGGCGTCTTTGCTCTGGGAACTCCACCCTCCACTGTCTCTGAAGTGGCTTCCCCTCTCTCAGCCCTGCTCACCACTCACACTTGCCTCAGTGGCACAGAAGCAGGCTCCAGGCACAAGGAAAGCCTCCCCTAGACACCAGTGTGCCCGCCCTGTCGCAAAGCCCATCACTCGAAAGGCCCTGGAACTGGAACACAAAAGCAACAAATCATTTCCAGTCACACAATTTCATGCTCAAAGTTCTTTCGCCACCCTCAGAGTCTCTGGATTCATAAAAGAGGATATTCTCTGAGAAGACAAAACAAAGTTGAGCATTTCTGGTTAGTTCCAGTAAGCACTGTGAAAAGCCCCAGCCCTCATTTTGACAACTAAATTTCCTTTGTGAGCAGCTGCCTTTTCTGTTTCTTTCTTTTTTTTTTCCTTTTTTAAGTGAGTTTCTCTTGCTGGGAGCAGGGAATGAAAACAATAAGGGAAAATGAGACTTGTGTTGGGGTGGGGAGAAAGGAAGGCAGCCTGACTAATGTCCTGTAAGATTCTCTTTGTCTTCTAAGCAGAGAGATGCAGGAAGAATGGGTGGGAATGACAAGAGGTGAGGTTGGGTTAGAAAACCTAGCTCTAATAGCTACTATAACAATTAAAGACAGCAGATTAAACCTTTGTGCTTCTAAGGTATGCCATACCTAGGTCGGTTTTCCATCTGACAGCTGTAGGGCATTGCCTATTTTAAGCAGGAATTTCATTTGAAGAGAATTCTGTTGAACTGAGAGATGGTAGGAAACATCTGCATTTCCGTACCTGTCAGCGCTTTTTTGTTCTAGGTTAGATCTTTCTGATCAGCCCAGGTCCTTGAACAAGTCTCTTTTCTACTCCAGGCCTCAATTTCCTAAATTTTCAAATGAGAAGGTTGGACAAGTTTCCATTCCAATCCATTCCACTCAACAAGCATTTATTACATTCTTCCTATGATCAGTAAAATGTAAACTCCTTGAGGTCAGAGATGGTTTCAGATTTTGTGTGTTTGTTTTGGGTCTCTGAATACGAAAATCCTTATCCCAATGTCTAGCATAGAGTAAGTACTTATTAATTGCCTGTTAAATTAAACAGAATCAAAGATATTGTTATGCACTGAGGATAAAAAGGTGAAAATATGACAGTCAAGCAGGAGGACAAGATATACATAAATCATCATTTACTAACTAGTGTTGTAATCAATCAGGATGGTGAAGGATCTTATGTTTAACCATATGAGGGCCTTTGATAGAGGTAATGTAGTTTAAAGGAGAAGATTTGAGTGGAAGAAGAGGGCGAAGGACTAGAAATTTGTCTTAAGTATTTGCTGTCATTTGGAATAGGGATCAGACTTATTTTGCTTGGCTCCAGAATGCAAAACAAGGAGTAATGGATAGAGCAACCTATGTAAAGAAGGAAATTTTGGCTGGATATAAGAAAAAAAAAATCTAACTATCAGAACTATGCAAAAGTGGAGGGGGTTGCTTTGGGAAGTAGCAGGTTCCCATCATGGGAGATCTTCAAGCAAAGGCTGAATAACCATTAATCTGATATGCTGTAGAGAGAATTCTTTTTCAGGTATGGATTGGACTAGATGGCCATGAGGTTCCTTCCAACTCAGTAAGTTTGTGATTCTGTGAAGGACCTCTAAGGAAAGATACAGGACTGAGAAATTTAAAAAGGAAAATACATACCAGTTCTGCCTGGTAAGGGAATGGGTTGGGAATCAGGGAAGGTTATCACAAAGAACTTGGAGCAGCTAGGTGGCACAAAGGAAAGAGTGCTGGGTCTAGAGTCAGGAGGACCTGAATTCAAATCCACCCTCAGACATTTACTAGCTGTATGACCCTGGGCAAGTCACTTAATCCTGTTTGCCTCAATTTCCTCATCTATAAAATGAGCTGGAGAAGGAAAGGGCAAACCACACTAAACAAAACAAACTAAATTTGGCCAAGAAAATGCCAAACAGGGTCAGGAAGAGTCTGAAACAACAAAAATCACAAACTGCACATTGAAGGTGGAATTGGGCCTCAGAAAGGATTTCCATAGTTAGAGATCAATGGGTAGAGAGCAGTCTAAGCCTGGGGGGTGATGAACACTGAGGGGCAACATACGGCAGTAGATAAAGCATTAGATTTGGATCCAGGAAGACCTGAATTTATATACCACCTCAAATACTTAAGAGTTGTGTGAGTTAATTAACTTCCTCAACTATATAATAAAGGATCTGGGCTCCTTGACCTTGAAGAACCCTTTCAACTCTAAATCTATGATTCCATGTTCCTTTATGTACAAATACACAGAGGAAAGATAAAGCAGGGTAAGATTTGAGAAGAAAGAATAATTTAAGATGGCTAAAGCATATAATACAGGAATTATTACAAGGAGAAAGGCAGATTGTGGCCAAACTGTGGAGGGCAGAAAATTGAATGCTGGACTCAGGAGTATACATTTTATTTAGGGAGCCATGGCAACGGGGAGCCATGGAATGTTTTTGAGGACAGGTGTGGCCTTATCGGAACCATGAATTAGGAAGATTACTCTTGATAATGATGTGAAGAGTGGATTAAAGGGAAGAAAAGACCAGAGGTAAGAAAATCAGTTGGAAGGTTATTTTACAATAGTACAGGAGAAAAGTACTAAGAGCTATAGTGATCATTATGAAGATTTAAGAGGAATGAAATAATTACTGGCCAGGGGCTAGCCTAATCCGTTCAAGTGGTCAGTTCCTAGAAGGTGCCACAGAGAGTATACAACTACTAGTTTGCAATTAGGTGCTCCAGTTCACAAATTAGCACCTCTTTGTGAAGGAGCTATAACCAACGGACCTTAATAAAAATACAATAAAACCTCAATTAGCCAGGATCCAACCAGTTAAAATCTCAACTGAAATGGTTTGTATTTTCTTCTTAGTGTGCTTAAAAAATAGTAAAGTCTACCATTTACCCCTTTCTCCTTTAAACACACACACACACACACACACACACACACACACACACACACACACA